>NC_028356.1:7183987-7236762 GCF_000741045.1 Vigna radiata var. radiata | reverse complement strand
GAAGTCGGAGTGGCGGGATCAGACGTCTAAATGGAGTCAAAAAGTGACTTTTTAAATTTCTGGATTCAGGGTTTAGACGTCGGTTCCCAGAGTAAAAGACGTCTAAAGTGACTTTTTAAATTTCTGGATTCAGGGTGTAGACGTCGGTTCCCAGAGTAACAGACGTCTAAAGTGCTTTAGAAGTCAGTGCTCTCCCAACTGACGTCTATATGTCTGACAGGTAGGTGAATAGCCATTAATTTCCGTCATATAGACGTTGGGACCCCTCCTAACTGACGTCTATATGACTGAAATAAATGACTTTTCACCCACCTGTCAGACATATAGACGTCAGTTAGGAAGGGTCCCGACGTGTAAAATATTATAAACGTCGGGGCACCTTCTAACTGACGTCTATATGACCAACTTATTTACGAAAATGCCACCGGTCATCAATATACGTCGTGCTTACCCTTAACCGACGTCTAAGGAGTGACGTTAAATAGCGTTTTTGCACTAGTGATAGTCTACTAAACCCATCTATAGTTAAAACATGTTTGGGAAAGTTTATTTATTTTAATTTACATTTTTTTTTATTAAATTGTTTATTCAATGAATCGAATAGGTTGAGGACATAAATTAAAATATTATAGCATTTTTTTTATAATGATTAACTTTTATAGTTCTTTTCTTTTTAGTTTTTCATATATATATTTATTTATTTGCATTGAAATAAAACTAATAATCTTAAAATTACTTTCGTTTTCAATGTAGAGATGTCACTATAGGCGTTATTAATAACGTTTATAATCTTGGTTTTTTCATGGAGTAGTAGTTTTTATAATTGTTCTAACACGTTTTAGAAAACAAAATATCAAACACGCGTGCAAAACAACAAAAGGAAGCATGTTCTTCCGCGATGGCAAGAACAGTAGGAAGTGGCAGTACCCACCTTGTTTGAGTTGAATGAAAAGAATTTGGTAAAAGTAATAAACACCGACCCATGTTTCCGTAAGCGGCGGGGACAACTTCAATCAAACACGCACACGCAGGCACTCGTAGACTCACCCTACGCCATCGCCACAAATTATCAAAGCAAAAACGCTAAGTTACAACTACAAAAAGCCAAAAAGAGAAACATTTAGAAAAATGCATGCAACAGCAAATTGCAAATGCAAAAAATGAAAGGAATGCAAGTCAGCACACCGACCTTGTTGACTCAGTCCCAGTCAACTCCACCCCACGCCGTTCAAACTTCATCTTCAACCTCAACCAACTACTCCTCTACTATTACTTTATTTCCTCACTTTAATCAATTAACTAAATAACATATGTTTCAACATCTTCGAGCTCCCAGTCACTGTGTTCAAACTTTCAACGTTCAACGTTCAAATTATAATCCCTATAAGTCCTAACACACACGCGCACAAAATAAACAAATAAAAATCACCCTTTTTTTTATTTTTCTTTCCTTTATTTGACGCATTCTTCTTCAACTATTCATCTCTCACGGTCTCATCACGCTACCTTTGACCCCTCACTATATATACCCAAACCACACACCTTTCTTTTCCCCATCACATTCACCATATACAACCTTTCTAATTAGATCTGCCCATTAAACATACATACAAAAAATCGTAAATTTTTACCGTTGAAGAAAAATGGTATTGTCGTGGACCAGAGGGAGAGTGTTCCGGCGTGCTCGGAAGGGGAAAGAGTTGAGTTCCGGTAGCGATTTGGAGATAGAGATTGCGATCCCCACCCACTTCCGGTGCCCGGTAACCTTGGACATGATGAAAGACCCCGTGACGATGTCCACGGGGATAACCTACGACAGAGACAGCATCGAGAAGTGGATCGAGTCCGGGAACCGCACGTGCCCGGTTACGAAGACGGAGTTGAACAGCTTCGAGATGATCCCGAACCACTCCATTCGGAGGATGATTCAGGATTGGTGCGTGGAGCACCGTTCCTACGGGATCGAACGGATCCCCACTCCTCGGATCCCCGTGTCTCCGTACGAGGTTGCTGACACGTGTACGAAAATCCTGTCGGCGGCGCAGCACGGGGACGAGAACAAGTGTGTGGAGTTGGTGAGGAAGATTAAGGCGTGGGGGAAGGAAAGTGAGAGGAACAAGAGGTGCATAGTGGTCAACGGTGCTGCTCTAGCACTGGCTAATGCGTTTAACATTTTCTCACGTGGGGTGGTTGAGAAGAACGTGGTTGTGTTGGATGAGATTCTGGGGGCGTTGACGTGGATGCGTCCTCTTTCAGAAGATGGTAGATCCGTGTTGGGGTCAGTGAGTTGTATTGGTTGCATGGTTTGGTTCATGAACGGTAAACAATCGGCGACAAGGCAGAACGCTGCTTTGTTGCTGAAGGAAATGCGTGTTGAGGCGTTGGTGAAATGTGAAGGGGTTTTGGAAGCTTTGGTTAACATGGTTAAGGAGGGAGTTGGTAGTGCTTCCTCGAAGGCATGCTTGTCAACGATTTTTAAGTTGGTTAATTCATCAAGTAATAGGGGTAGGAGTTGCGAGAGATTGGTGGAGTTGGGTTTGGTTTCGGTGTTGCTGGAGGTTCTTGTTGATGCTGAGAAAGGGGTGTGTGAGAAGGCTTTGGGGGTATTGGATTGTCTTTGTGATTCTAAACAAGGGTTGCAAATGGCTAAAAGTAACGCTTTGACTTTGCCTGTTGTGATTAAGAAGCTTTTGAGGGTATCTGAGTTGAGTTCCAGCTTTGCTGTTTCGGTTCTTTGGAAGGTTTGTGACAAGACAGAAGAAGAGATGTTGGTTGAGGCTCTTCAAATTGGTGTATTTCATAAACTCCTTGTTTTGTTGCAAGTGGGTTGTGCTGAGGGCACCAAAGAGAAAGCTACTGAGTTGTTGAAATCATTGAATAGTTGCAGGAGCAAAGCTGAGTGTGTGGACTCCTCCTTGGATTTCAAGCACTTGAAGAAACCCTTCTAATTCATCTTTACCAGTTTCGAATTCCCTTTTGTATAGGCCATATATTGTAGAAACAGGATATTGTACAAACACACACACTCTCATACGGAAGATACAAATTGTATCTCTAACACTCAATTCAAGTTTTGAAATTCATTTTTTAAGCAAGTTTTACATTTTACACATACGGAGATGCTCAAAGCTTTTTGTAATAATTCCCAAATTCAGAGCTACAATAAAAAAATGTTTCGGTTTATATATATAACCTGACAAGCATTGATTGTTCGTTTAGGGTTTCTTAAGGCTATTCCATTAATTTTCAGAAAAATAATTGAATATTTTTCAGTGGTTTAAAAAACTGCATCAAGTGTCCATATATTGATATAACTCTTCTTTTTGACTGTCATTTTTTATTAGGTAAAGACATTATTCGATGGTTTTAACGATTTTCCGGAACCAGTATCTACCAACTTCGCATATAGAAGCGTCTCTATGGATTGCATGATAGAGGAAACTTCTAATTAGCTGTTAAAATATCGCCGAACAATTATCGAAAGATGCATCATTTAGCTAATAGAACTCCGTGATGAAGTTGTTACTCCATCTACATGAATTACTTCTATTTAACTCACATAAAATATTAACATCCAATTTAAATAATAAATTTGTGTATCTTCTTATTTATATACACAATCGAAAAATACTAGAGTTCGATTTTGATAGAATCAAATTTGAGGCTTAGATGGAACCAAATCTTATTGTTGATCAATCGTACACATGATAGTCTTGCAGTCTATGATAACATCAGCCATTCGCCAACAACTTTAGACTTTTAGGTTAAAAGCATCATAATTTAAATTTTGAAGGACCAAAATTAAGTAATTTTTGTTTTGCAAAAATGAGTATCGAATTTCAACTATTTTAGATTTTTTTTTAAAGATGAGAAGGAAGTAAGACTTCTGTGCAGTAGCTTCCATTGGAGTTACTTTCGTTTTCGAGGGAACAAAATATACTTACAAATTTGGAAAATTTAAAATACATGTTTGTCTTTCATTGTATAATTCAAAAAAAAATTCAAATATACATATTTTAGAATGGTCAAATTTGAAACACATACCAGATCCCACTCCACCCTAGAATGAAGAAGAGGGTCATGCAAACTTTTTCATATTTTATTATAAATTAATTAAAGGTAAAATGGGTATATTAGGAGTGTAGAAGAAAAAAAAGGTGTAAAAAGAAATGGTCAGGTTGAATATAGGAAAAAAATTGTAAAGAAGAATGTTTTTTCTTTGGGTCGTGCACTCTTGGTCCTAAATGGCTTCTTTCATAACTCCTAAAAGGGAACTTCATATGCACCTCTAACTTTATTTTACCTGCACTTCCAAGTTGACAGAAATGTCCTTCAATAAACATATGTATAAAATAAAAAGGAATTAGATAAACACTAATTACTGTTTATAAAAATGTATTTATTGTATCTCTATATTTCATGCACCTTCACCTGATTTCTTCTTTTCTCGTCTCTCTGGTTCTTTGGTGGTATGTTTTCATATTTTTAGCATCTCCACCTCGCTTTGCTCTAGTCAGCTGATTTTGTTCATTTTCTTATTTATTTCATCATGTTCATTTATTAGTTAAGTTTGGTTTGGAATTTTCTATTTATTCCATTTAAAATTTATATTTATTTTTATTATATTTTGTATGTATTGAATTTCAAAATTTGATTTAGGAAATTTATTAGTTTTTGAAATTCAGTTTAGAAAATTATTGAATTTCAAGATTTGGTTTATATGAAATTACCATTTTGAAATTTGACCTCAGATTTTGAAATATGGTATTTATTTTTTATAGATTTCGAAATTCGATAAATACTTCTATCCAATTCCAAAACTCGATAATAATCTCTTTAGATTTCGAAATTTGATGAACAGTTCTATCAGATTTCAAAATTTGGTACTCTTTTTTTTTTTTTTTAATTTGTTTTACTTGTTTTGTTTTAATAATTTCTTGATCTCCAATTGTTATTATTACTGTAGATGTGAGGTATTCAATGATGATGATGTTGTTATAAGTGGTTATATTATAAGATGAAAGATTTGTTGGATTCACAAGTAAATTCAAGTTTTATATTAAATTTTTCTTTTCATGTGTGAGGGAGATTACACAAATAATTTTACAAGTGATAAGATTTTTTCCACATGTGATGACTTAATTGTTTGGATTTGATGAATTGTTTTTTATCTTGGCTTTGTTGTCATCATTATAAGATATGATAAAACTAATGGTCAATATGAGAGGAAGACGTTTAAGGAGTGAAAAGTATAGAAAATAAAAATATGATGTTCATCCTAGTATATCTGACACAAGAAAATGTAATTCTCTTTTTAAATTGAGAGGTAAATCAATTTCTAATGGAGAGGGTGAGTATTAAAGGTAATGTGTGAATCATAACCATGATTTAACACAGACTTTAGTTCGTCACCCTTTTGCTGAGAATTTAAATTCTACTGAATAGTCATTGCTTGTTGATATGACTAAGAGTCAAATGAAGTGTACAAACATTATCCTTACTTTCAAAGAAAATAATGATTGCAATGTGACAACAATCAAACAAGTATATAATGCAAGATATACTTATAAACGATCATTGAAAGATTCAAGAACTAAATTACAGTAATTGGTGATGATTTTAGAACATGATAAATACATCTATTGGAATAGATGTTTCGATGAATCTAAGGTGGTAAGTGACCTCTTTTGGACACATCCCAATGTAGTTAAATTGTTGAATGCATTTAATATTGTTTTGTTGATGGATAACACATACAAAACCAACAAATATTGGCTGTCATTGCTTGAGATAGTTAAGGTCACATCAACAAGGTTAACTTTTTAAACGACCTTTGTATTCTTATCAAGTGGAAGATAAAATAATTTCATTTGGGCTATGGAAAGACTAAGAGGATTGTTTTTTACATATAAGGGCTATTCATAGGTCATTGTTAGCAATAAAGACCTAACTTTGATAAATGTCATTGACAATGTATTCCTTGAATGTTATCATCTCCTATGTCGCTTCTACATTCAGAAAAATGTGCAAGCCAAGTTCAAAATACTAGTCAATTCTGTTGAGGCATGATATGTCGTCATGGAAGCATGAAAAAATGTCATGGATTATGAACACGAATCAATGTTTATTGATTACGTTGATCGCCTTCATCATGCTTATATTTCATGGCTTTTATTTTTTGAATATGTAAATGATTCTTGGATCATTCTGTATAAGAAACACTTTTTAAAGACCTGGACAAACCCAGTTATGCATTTAGGAAACACAACATCAAACAAGTATATTTTAATCTTATTTTATTTAGTTGTTTTTGTTAGATGCTTTATGATATTGTTCATGTCATTTTTATCAGGGTTGAGTCTGTTCGCAAGAGCCTGAAGAAAGTAGTGTGAAGCAATATGAGAAACCTTTGTTAATGTTGGGATGTAATTCATAACGTCATCATCCTATAATAAAATAAGATAAAGGCATCTTTTGAAAAAAGTCGAAATCTTAAGAGTAACGCTTTTAAAGCAAGTAGATATGAAATACTTATTGGACGTGTATCAAAATATGCTTTGGAACTCATTGCTCAGGAGTTTGATTGAGTGAAACATATAGAATTTGATAGTGGAAGTTTTAGATGCATTTTCAAATGAACATACGGTCTACCTTTGTGCTTTTAAATTAGCATCATGTGACCATGGGATTATTCCTCTGGCTGAAATTCATATCATGTGGACTAGATTGAGCTTTTCAAATATTTCATCAAATGAATCGCAGGCAGAGTTATGCAATCAAAATGAACTTGATATGGTGTTCAATCGTTTCAAAGAAGTTGACATTAGGAAAAAGCCCAACCAAACGAAAATTACTTGAAATTTCTTGTCCTATTATGACATTAATGGTACCTCCAATGCATAAAGTGAAAACAAAAGGTGAACAAAAGAATAAAATTCATTGATCTCAAAGTTCTACAAAGCATGAACCCTCATTATTTCCAATCGATATAATGTCATCTTAGTTTTCTTGTCACATCGTCAAAATATTATTATCATCCCACTACATAGTACACCATCTTCTGATATAAGACAACATCGACTAATATGTGTAACACATATTAATGGATATCTTTTTGTGCACGTAATGTGATTATTCTTTTGTTCCATTATAAAATAAGTTATAGTTACTAATTTTATCTTATATAAGTTTACCTACAATAAGGTTCTCCTTTACCAATGGTGAATGTCATATCGTCTACCCATTGTTACCCTAAGGCATGGGCGTGGTCATCTTCTTATGTTAGTAGGTTGCAAACATTTGTAGAGTTAATGGACATTAATACCAGTTATGTAGACTTACATTAGGACTGGTATTCATGTTATATAAATAGATGTATAAATGAAAAAGAAGTTGTTTAATCATATAAATACAAAGTTGCTTAATTATATAAAAACAAAGTTGTTTAATGATAATGTTAATTTTTACCATTATCTTAGCCACATTTTATGAACAAAATCAACTTTTCTCTAGTTTGTAACCATCTTAATCATCAATTTTATCTTGCTTTTTTAAATAATTACATTTTGGATTACACTAATCAAATTATACAACTCATCCTCAGTTTTTATATCTAATTTAGTGATAGGAAGACCCTCTATTAAATCAAAAAGCTTGGCAACCCAGAGAAGCATGAAAAACAACAAAAAAAGGGAGTTTATGAAGTCTAGGTGGCATTGAGGATCACCTATTTGTCGCTGAAATAAAGCCTTACAGAGGCCACACTATTGAATGCCTCTTTACCACCGTTAAGCGTCGGTATCATAGAGAGTGGCTCGTGGTAATCAAACATCTAGCGTTGGACAGTAGAGACACAACATAGAGTGGAACTTATGCTGATGTATTAAGTTGTGTCCTATTTACCTTCATCCAACATGCGACCCGATGTTTACCCACTGTGCGACCCGAGGTTTACCTTCATCATAACATGTTGTAGATGCCTCTTTCCCATCCAAAAGAATTGCTTATATATTCAACTCTAAAAAATTAATTAAATATTTTTTTAATTATGAAATAATAAAGAAAATCAAAGTGTGATATATATATGTGTACTTGTAAAAGTTAGACATCCAACAAATTGTTCTGTCTTTGTAAAGATTTAAAACAAAAATTGGTATGATAACACAGATGAGTATAGAAAAGAGAGATAAACAAATATTTACATACTTGTCTTTATACCTAATTTAAAAACAATAACAAAATATTATTCATGTCCATCTTACTCAGTTTATACAAGAATTTTTCGTCACAAATTTAAGCAATAATGTTCATTTGCCATCCTAATATCTAGTCTATGAAAAAAAAAATGACTTATAGATTATATAATCTAAAAGTTTTTTTTTTTCGCATAAGAATTAAAAATTAAAAATTATATAATCCAAAGTCATTTTTAACTTTTGATTTGCATAATTAAGATTTATTATTATTTTTTTATTATAATATCTGAAAGTCAATTTTTCTTTTTGCATAAAAGAAAATTTTATATTGTAGAATCTAAATTTCACTTTTCCATTATAGATTTCACACTACAAATGTCATTTCTGACTTTTAAATTACACAAGCTACAAATTATTTTTTTACTTAAAATAAAGTTATAAATTACACAGTCCAAAATATATTTGTTTTCATAAAAAGATTTTCAAATTATATAACGTAAAGTCAACCATGTAAAGTAAGATTCTCACTTACTATAAATATAGGACATGATACATCGTTTTGACTTATTACGTATTGTGAATAATAAAGTGGATAAAAATCTAAGTATTATCTCTCTAATAAATTTTCCTCTCTGAAAGATCCTCAAAAGCATAAGGTCAATCTATCCCTCCTTGTACATTTTATAAAGTTTTGTTAAGTCTTTATTAGTACATCTTCTTTTGTTAGTGAAATTTGCTTCCAATAAAACCAAATTCATCGAAAAAATATGTAAAATTCTTAATTTTTGGAGGATTTGAGACTTGGGATAGAAATATTTCCAATAATTTTCTTTCTTTTTAATTTTTTTTATTAAATATGTGACTAAATACCTTGAAGCCCACAATTATGGGAGCTGGCCGAGAAAAGTAGGTCACACCATCCGTTTTCGACGTGCCGCGTAGAAGCAAAATTATCAGACAACCCTCTTTGTCCCCCTAAACGATACACAAATCTTTCATTCCCAAATCTTAGAGTCCATACACAACATGTTCCTCTGCCACCAACTTCCACATGTAAAAAAAATATTTTAGTCTCTCAATTTTCTTTTAAATTTAGTTTCCATTTAAAAAAAAATAGCTTTCAGTATCAAATATTAAATTTCAAAGACTAAAATGTTTTCTCGAAACCATTTTTAATCTTTAAACAATAAGTTTGTATTTTTTTTTAAAATTAGAGAGATTAACATTATTTTTTAAAATTTGAAAATAAAAACCATATTTAACTTAAATTAAAAAAAAAAGTTCCATGATCAAATCTTTATGTTATTAGATAAATTTTGACAACGAGCTTTACTTTTTTTTTTTCAATACTCGTTGCCCGGGTTCTGACCGTCGATGATACATCATCAACGTTTACCACAGCTCCTCCACCAAACTTAAAGTTTCCATGCGAAATGACGTATATACCCCCGTGAAGATATTCAAAGGCGCCAATGCTTTATAACGGAATTAGTTTGTTGAGTTAAAGCTCTCTTCTGCTCTCTTCTCTGGTTTGCACTGGCTCTGTTCCTCGCACCAAATCACGATGCGAGAGTGATCGTAATCGAAAGCCGAAGCCATTTTCTCATATTCGTCATAATTCGCAATGTCTTTCGCTCTCATCGAAGCTTGCAAGAAGCGAAAACGGTGGCCAAAATTTTTCAGGTTTCATTCATTCGGTGACCCTGGTATCCCAATTGTACCATTGGGTACTTTCCGCGATAACGTTCGGGTTTTCCTTCAAGAAGCTGGAGAACCTGAAGATTATAGTGTCTCCGGGAATCCCCTATGGTGTACCCTTCTCATCCATGATAAGTCCAACGTAATGGCTCCTCTTTACACCGTCGAAGAGCACGTCTACCACTCTTCGCACCCCTTCTGCGATCACTGCCGCTGCGTAGGTTCGTTTCCGATTTCGATTTCTTGGGTTTCCTTTGGTTTCTGTTTCTTGAAATGAGGTTCGCTCAAGTTTGGGTTTTTGAGCTCTTTTCTGAAATGGCGGTGATTGCGTTCTGTTCGTGAAAAGGGTTTCTTTTTTTTACGTGTTTCGTAATTTGTTCTCGTCGTGATGGAGTTAGCTCTTTGGGGTGCCGGTTTTGACATTGGTGGTTGTTTCTAATTTTGGAATTTTCTATCGGAGGGTAGAGTTAGCCCATGACTATTGTTAGTTTGAGAAAATCTTCACTTTAACTTTTATCTTACGTTTTGAATTAAAAAAAATCATACTTTTTCAATTTTAAAAGTTTGTAAAGCAAAATTTTTTATCATACATACTTCTGAAAACAGAGACAAAGTGAAAAAAAACTGATATTTTAGTAATTAGAAAAGAAAAAATGTTTCTTATGAATACTGTTGGTTGGAGGTTTGACGACTTCTGAGTGGGTTTTAGAAACTAAAATTGGCTGATGCTGATATTAATACCCTGTTTCGTTAATAATTGATAGGTTGGAGTGGCCATTTTGTATCAAAGAGAAGGTATCATTTTATAATCCCGATGGACAGTGGGTGGCATAAGCCCTTAGATGAAGATTCTATAGACAGTCAGAGGCATCTGTTGCATGGGGTGATTCATTGCAATGGATATGGCCATTTGCTCTGTGTAAATGGCATTGAAGGAGGCTCCAAGGTTCTTAGTGGCAGAGAGATTATGGATCTATGGGATAGGGTATGCACCAACCTCCGAGTAAGGTAAATAAAACCCCAACTCAACTTTCATCTTCATTCTCGTTGTGTTAAATTAGTTTATTGAGCGTTCAAGGATCGATGCTTATATAATACTTGCTTTGTATGGCAGGAAAGTTGCAGTTGAAGATGTTTCGTGTAAGAGGTCTATGGACCTTCGCTTACTTCATGGAGTCGCCTATGGACACTCCTGGTTTGGCAGATGGGGTTATAGATTTTGCCGTGGAAGCTTTGGAGTGACAGAACCAGACTACAATGATGCAATGACAACGCTTGGCTCCTTGGAGCTAGACATGATTGCAAAAGATTTGAGTAAGACCAAGTACAACAAAGAAATCAAACAAATGATTCGGTGCTATAGAGATATGAGTGAGACTCATATTATCTCACTCAGGGATCTTCTAAGGTTTATGCTTACTGTAAAGTCTTCCCGTGCTCCAGCGCCTAAGACAACAGTCTCCTATTCTGCCGCCGCAGCTGCTGCTGATTCTACCTGTTCAGCATTAATGTCAAGAAATTCAACCAAACACACTCCTCCAACCAGATCAAATTCCATGAAGGAGAAATCTGTTAGGTATAAGAAGTTCAGCAATGCAGTGACTAACATGGATAGTAGGTGGCCCACAAGGAGGCTAGAGTTTGCCGCTCAAGTGATTGTGGACGCACTGAAAGAAAACAAGGCTGTTAAACCAGGCACAGGTGGGATGGCAAGGCAAGACGTGAGAGATGCAGCTAGGCTTCACATTGGTGACACAGGTTTACTTGATTATGTACTTAAATCACTCAACAATGTCATTGTTGGAAACTATGTTGTTCGTCGGATGGTGAATCCATCAACTAGAATTCTAGAGTACACAATTCACGATCTTGGCAACGGGTACAAAGCCCCTGAACTGGAGACTGAGGGGATGGCTTATGTAGATCAACAAGTAGTAGAGTCATCTTGGGTGCCTGGTAACGATGTTTACTGCGACGTACTGTTTTTGTACAAGAATGTGCTATTGGGCTACCCCGATTCAGAAATAGTGGACTTGGCCATTCAGACAATTCTAGACAGCAGATACTTCGTAAAGGAGTGGGCAGAGAGGGATGAAATAGAGGAGCAGTCATTGACATTCATTTGCCGACTGCAACCAAATTTTGTGGACAAAAAGTATGAGTTGAAAGGTCTACCATGTGGTGAGGTTGTGGTGGTTCCACTGCATGCAACGGTTGGAGACTTGAAGAGGGCTTCTGAGGCTGCTCTTAGGGACACTTACTGCATTGCAGAAAGGCTTATAGTGACAGACATTAAACAACTTATGGGAGTGAGTGATGAGGAAGTGCTGTTTGGACTAATCCAGTCCGGTGTAGAACTTTGTGTGAGGGGAATTGCTATTGATTTGTGCACCAATTTGAAGTATCAGGGTGGATCTGACAACTGGAAGGTGAGATGCGAGTGTGGAGCTCAAGATGATGATGGGGAGAGAATGGTGGCTTGTGACATTTGTGAAGTGTGGCAGCATACTCGCTGCTGTGGCATAGACGATTCTGAGACAGTGCCACCACTTTTTGTCTGCACTGGTTGCTGTGATTCACTCGTACCCTCCAGGACCGAATCATCCTTTTGTTCAGATTCTCCTGATTCTTTTCTCATTCCAGCAGACCCTTCTCTTATGCTAGAATATCAGTATGCGTGATTAAACACTCTTGTAACATCAGTTGCTTAGAATTAGAGTATACTTCTTTTTTTTTTTCCTGTTCTCATTTCATTTGTTCATATGTTTTTTTTCACACCTCTTTTCGTTAATGAGGTATTGGTTTTATGTGGGTGATACCAAAGAATAGCTCCCTTTGTTTTTTATTCCTTGGTGATTTTATACTTTCAAGTGAAGAAAAAACAATGCGAAAGTTGAAGGAATCAACAATGAGGAAGAACTATTGTATCTTTCTTCTCGTTGCATTTTTTCATATATCTTCCTCTTATAGGTTTTTCGAAATGACACAAGTTTATATCTATTTGACGCATCTAATAAGATTAAAATGATTATAAAAAAATAAATTATTGTAATTTTCAAAAAAATAAAAATAAAAAAAAATGATATTAAATAAATATAAAAATTTTATGTGTATCAAAAGTATGATTTTTTTTTTCTCCTTAATGATGTGATACTTTCAATGCAAAGAAAATAACTGGAAAGAATAATTCTTGTCTTAATTAGATTTGTTCATGTCTCAATTTGCGCTTTACCTACAAGTGTATCAAGAGGATTTAACATTTATGAAGAAATCTTACAAAAAAAAAAAAAGTTCACAATAGTAGGAGAAACTAGTGTAGAAAGAAAAAAATGTTTATTCCCATATAGACTCTTTATGTCGTCTTGTAAATAGATCTCATATATATTGGCAATTGAAAATATTGTTTTAATTCAATACGAAAAACCCGTTAATAAATTAAATCATATTTCATACATTAATAATAATACTGTATATTCAGCAAAACGTAGATGATATTTAATATCATGACACATTTTTACATTCATTTGACACAAAATACAAAGATAAAATGATCTTAAAAATGGAAAATTTTGTAATTTTTCAATAAATAAAAGAGAAAAAAGTAAGAATAGTGTCAAATAAATGTAAAAAATTTAGGTGTGTCAAAGAATATTTTTCTAAAAGATAGTCTACAACTACTTTTTTGAATAAAGATATTTTGACACACACTTTTAAAAAAACATTCATTTGACAAGGTGGATTCCACTTCTTTTTAACCTTTATTGAAGATAAAAGAGTAATTTTGAAAGAAAAAGGTAAAAAGTAGTGTGTCATTTGAATGTTTTTGCCACTTAGACGTGTCATTATACCATTGCCCTTTTCCCAATTGAACTCTTCGTGATATAGACAATTCAGATTATATTTCTTTAAAATGAAGGAAAGTAGTTAAACCATCCTATCAGATTGACCTACTATATTATCATATGCATGGTGTTAATACTGTCTGAAATGCTAAAAGATTTCTTTCTGTTTCAACAACAAAATCTACAACAATAAAACACGATATATAAAGTACTACATGACATGATAATATCAAAATTCAATCCACAAAATACCAATATCCATAATATTTAAGAATTGAAACACAGTATGTGAGTAATAAATAGTTCAAATGTCCAAGATGCAATTTATTCGAATCTTCCATATCCAGATTAAGGGCATGTGACATACTTAAGACTTTCAGAAGAAGGGAGCTCTATGGGGTGATCCCTTTCTTTTCCTCTTTTGTGTCTTTTGAGGTTCAGAAATAGTTTCCTCTTGCTTTTCCTGCTGAGGGGGAAGACGAGGAGTCTGGATGGAAATGAAAGGAGGAGTTGAATCATCAGGGTTATTTAAAACAGCTCTAACCTGCAAGTTTAGATGTAAACCAGTAAGAGATTAAGATTATAAATTTAGTTTAATATCTCACAATGAAGAACAATACATGCTTGTGATTGCCAAATTATCATAACCTTGCAAGAAATGGAGCAATAGCGATATAAATCAGGTTCAGTCAATTTTCTTTTGCAAGTATTGCATGATGCCTCATTGTTTGCTGTTGAACCAGAATGTGGTAGAGGATTCAGTGAAATAACCAGCCGCTTGTTGGATTTGTAAGGCTGCAACCAGAAAGGAATCAAATAATTTCTTGAAGAACATAAAAAACATTCATGTTGAATGTTACATATATATAAAATATTTAACACAAATAACAACATATCAAATCATATCATACCTGAATTTGTGAGATATCAATATACTTTTCCATGGTTGCAAGAGAGACAACATCCTTATAAACATGTCTATAGACTTTCAGTATTTTGTGATGGCGATGAGGACCCGAAGCTACACAGTATTGGCAAACTGACAAATTGCAGTTTATACAATACTTGTTCAACTCATTCTTACGGAATGGATGAGTTGGGCACGAGTTAAAGAAAATTTTTCTCAGAAAAGACTCAAGCCACCTTGGTTTCTGGATTTTTCGTTCAGTCACTTCTTCATCCTACAAAGTAAATAATGTCAAATAAATTTGTACTATAAAAGGAAATCAATGTTCATTCCATCATTATTTATCCTTTGATTTTTTTTGTCAATGTTATTATTTCCCTTCCCTTATAAATACAATAATGAGTGTTGAGATTTTACTGTCTGAAATCCATATCATTACGTTATAATGTATATTACTGAATCATTCACCAATTCATATTTTCCATAAGTATTAATAAGATGCAATTAATGAATACTTTGCATCAATATTATGGTGACAAAAAAATGTTGGCCAACAGAAAACTAACATTAATCACTAAAATTTTAGCTATCAAGAAATTAATGTATAAATTACTCTCTAATTTAAGATTAAAAGATAATTTAAAATCACTAATTATAAGTAGTTAAAACCTTAGTAGCTAGTGTTTGAGATGAATTTATACTTCAATTCATAAATCAATTATAATCTTTTATTCATAATTGGAGGTATTTTATATATCAATAATTTGTAGTTTATAAAACGTATTTAACTTAGTGACTAATTATTTGATCTCTAAAATGAATCGTTATTTAATGATTTTCTTGTTGAATGACATCATCTAGATGTCATAAGTCAAGTTATTTGCCTAAAGATTGTTGGATTAAGATTGATGTTACTTCATTTAGTTTAGTGTAGTTGAACTCCATAATAGTGAGCAAAGACACAGGACAACAAGCAGAGTCTAATATTAGTGGAGTTGACGGTAAGATAATTTGATCCATGAAATATATTCTAAGAAGATTCATCCTTGAAAATGTTGTATAAGTTTGGAATGACACATTCTTTTGTGTTCAAATTATATATTGAATAGTTGAAAGTTCCATTGAGAGCTTAAGTGTGATATATTGGTGTCTATCCTAAAATATAGTATGGTGATTGCATCTTAGGTATGTTTTAGATGTAAGGTGTTTGTTGGGGGATGCAAGTTCAAGATAAGTCTTGTTGTTTATGACTTAAAGGACATGAATGTGATCTTAGAGATGTATTAATTATTTATCAATCTCATTTTTATAGATTATGAAAAAAAATATATATATTCTAGTCTTTAGAAGAAGGGTACATTTTCCAAGATGTACAAGATGGTGCAAAGTGTTTTATAATGTTGGCTCAAACGGTGGAAAGTGATGATAGTTTAGTGGAAATATGAAAGTTGTGTAGGAATTCATGGATGTGTTTCCAAATGAGATTCATGAATTACTATCCTTAATAGAGATAGATTTCTTTATTGATATAGTTTAGAATGTGGACCAATATCAATGACATCATACATGATGACATTAGTAGAGTTGGTAAAATTGAATAAATGAGTTGTAGATTTGTTGAGGAAAGAATTAATTAGACAAAGTGTGGGGGTGTTCTAATGTCGTTGATAAAGAAGAAAAATGGATAATCAAGATTAGGCATTGATTATACATGCACTTGAATAAGCTGACAATAAATATTTATTGTCCAACATTGACGATTATTTTGGATCAGTTACATGGAGAGATGATATTCTCCAAGATATATTTGAAATCTAGGGATCATTGTATTAGAGTAAAGATTAAAGAAAAACAATTGTATGTCAAATTGTTCAAGTGAGGATTCTTGAAACATGTTTTCTTAATTGAGGGAATCTTTATTAATTTTTCTGAAGAGATTGTTCCCTAGCTAGAGTCATTCTAAGACAATTTTAAAGATAAGGAGTTTTGTGGAGTTAACTGATCAATAGAAGGTCCATAAAAGGAGTCTTGAAGATATGGCTCCTTTAACCCAATTGACCTATAAAGATCAATCTTTGAATTAAATAGAAAAGTGTGAATAGTGTGTTTTTAGGTTGTAATGAAAGATTTCAATAAGATATGATCATATTAGTTGTAATATGCTAGTTGTAACTAATGATTTCTTTGGCATTATCTAAAAAAGGTATAAAAAATTGTTAATACTAATCAAACTAATTTTTTAGTTGGACCAAATGAGATATTGTTGGAACAATTTTCCAAGAACTTAGGGAAACAAAATGAACAACAATGTAGACTTGATATATTCTTCTAGGCATTAATACACACTTTCCTAAAAGCAATATTTCGTCCCTTATAAGACTGAAGGGGATCACGAAATCCGCTTTTGAGATACAAAGAAGAAATACAACATAATACTCACTCTTAGTATTAACGTTAAACAAGAATATGATTGTCAAAAATTGATTTGTGTGTTAAGAGAATGACCGAATGTAGAGAAAAGTCTCATAAATCTCTGCTATCAATAGAGCACATGATCCCTTTATATAGATGTTGATCAGACATCTTTCAAATCCAAGAGATATCAGATTCTGATTATTTACATTTCTTCATGAATGATTGTATCATGAATGGTAACTCTTCATGAATAATTTTAACTCTTCATGAATGGTTGTAAGTCTTCATGAATAATTGTAACTCTTCATGAATCTGAAAATTGTCTCTAATACTCTTAAATTCCAACAATCCTCCACAATTTAAGAGTATTTAATTAACACAAACATCAATTTAATAGTTGCAATCTTACACATAAATGAAAGCGTATGTAGACTTGAACTTTCACTTAGTAGAATACACATTTCAGGAATTCGTATTTTATTGGTGTCGCAACGATTGAACCAACATAATACATAATGAATTCTTGAAGATACTCTACATATAAGAAAAATTACATATTCTTGTTATACTTGACATAATAAGGCCATGCGTTCATATCTATTCATAAGTGCAACAAAGTCATACCCCCTTGACTTCTTGAAGCGGCCAAATGTCGCACTTACATAGGTTGATATCTTAGGTAACATATTTCTGTGACAAAACATAAGTTCAAGAAATCAATTAAGAATTAGTCAACCTCCTAAGCATCACATATCTAAAACACTCTTGAAATCATTATTTGTGCTTTCAATCATCAAATAAGAGATTTAATCTTATTGGACTTAAGACTCAATGTCATATTAAGGGTTAAGTTAAGATTCCCTTACTTGTGATTAATCGTGGGCTCCATTCCTATTCCAATTTTCATTATGGAAATGGAATCTTTAGCCAATGCCTTAGTAAATCCATAAGCTAAATTAAACTTTGTTCGTACGAAATCTACTGTAATAATTCCATCTTTGATGAGTCTTTGGACATAACTATGTCTCACACCAATATGTCTTGATTTGCCATTGTATACTTGACTATAAGCCTTTGCCAATGTTGCAGCATTGTCACAATGTATTGCAATTGGTGATATTGGTTTTGGTAACAATGGTATTTCTAACATGAGATTCCTTAACCATTCGGCTTCCTTTCCTGTCGAGGCTAGAGCTATAAACTCTGAAGCCATAGTGGAATATGTAATACAAGTTTGTTTCTTGGATGACCAAGAAATTGCACCTCTCCCAAGGAGGAAAATCCAATCACTAGTTGAAGAGTGATTTTTTGCATTTGTAATCCAACTTGCATCAGAATATCCTTCCAAAACTGAGGAATAACCACTAAATGTTAATCCATAATTAATAGTTTTCTTTAAATACTTAAGTACTCGACGTACTAGTTGTCAATGTGATAGACTAGGGTTACTAGTATATCTACTCAATTTGCTTACCGTAAAAGCAATATCTGGCCTTGTACTTGTCATTGCATACATTAAACATCCTATTACCCTTGCATATTCCAGTTGTGAAACTACTTTACCACCATTAGGTAATATCTTTAAACTAGGGTCCATAGGGGTTGAAACAAGAGAGCATTCATAATTGTTGAATTTCAAAGTTCTTTTGCAGAATTCACATATTGATATGTGTAAGGATCAAACATACCGTTCAGAATATGATCACAACAGACATAATCATCATTCTCCCGTTTGTTCTTCCAACAAACATATCGTTCTTTTTCCGTTGTTCCTCCAATGTCTCAGTTTAGCTTTCTTTGAGTTGGGGAAAACTTCGAACATATGCCACGTTTAGAGCCGAGAGAAGGAAATGCATCTTCTTTTGCCATCATCGAAAACCAACGCCTTCAAACTTGTCTAACTTGTGAAATTTTGCAGACATCTCACGAATGTTGTCATCTTAGAGAAAATATTGCTTTTAGACTGTTGGAACAATTTTTCAAGAACTTAGGGAAACAAGATGAACAACAATGTAGACTTGATATATTCTTCTAGGTGTGAATACACACTTTCCTAAAGGCAATATTTCGTCCCTTATAAAAGTGATGGGGATCACGAAATCCGCTTTTGAGATACAAAGAAGAAATACAACAATAATACTCACTTTTAGTATTAATTGATTTGTGTGTTAAGAGAATGACCGAATGTAGAGAAAAGTCTCATAAATCTCTATTATCAATAGAGCACATGATCCCTTTATATAGATGTTGATCAGACATCTTTCAAATCCAAGAGATACCAGATTCTGATTAGTTACATTTCTTCATGAATGATTGTAACTTTTCATGAATAATTGTAACTCTTCATGAATGGTTATAAGTTTTCATGAATAATTGTAACTCTTCATGAATAATTGTAATCCTTCATAAATCTAAAAATTATCTCTAATACTCTTAAATTCCAACAAATACTAAGTTTTAAAAGAGTATGTGTATCTACTAATAATGAGTTAAAGATAATAATTATTGATGAGGATTACTAAAAGCATATGAAGTCTTTCATCCTAATAATATATCAAAACTTGATTTATTTATTTATTATGAAGATAGATGTAGCAAAATATATATATATATATATATATATATATATATTAATAAATTAAATTCAAATAAATAATATATAAAATAAATACATTAATTAATATTTATATAAAAATTCTATAGATTTGGAAATTCGTTTATCTAAATAACAAATTTAATATATAAAAATTGTACAAGGATTAGTTACAAAGAAATTTTATAATATATTCTACAATAAATTTTTATGATAATTAATTTTCTTTGTCCTTTACTATAATTTTATTAAAAGTCATATTTATTGTAGTGTTTAATTTATTGACTATCTAATAATTTACAGGAAATTTTTATAGAAACTAAATTTATATATTTATATATGTTAAGCAATTACATTTTGCAAAAAATACTTAAAAAAAATCTATATATTAAAAAGAATAATAATATTTAGACAATATCTTTTTACAACAATAATACATTTAATATCTGTATTAAATAAAACAGCGTAAGAATTGACGTTACAAAGAAATTTTATAATATCACCTACAATAAGTTTTTAGGATAATTAATTTTTTTTGTCCTTTACTATAATACTTTAAAAGTCATATTTATTATAATGTTTAATGTATTGACTAACAATTCAGAGGAGTGTTTATAGAAATTAAACTCTCTTTATATACTTATATGTATTAAGACATTAAATCATGAAAAAAAAAACTACTCTAGGTTTATTAAATATATTTCATCTGTAGAGGTTCGCATGATATATTACATCAATGTAGTAAAACCAAAATTTAATATTATCATTAATGTCAATAAATACAATAACTAATACTTTGTAAGAAGAATTCTATTTTTAAGTATGTCTTTTAAGTTAATTTTTTAAATAACAACAAAAGTAATCACTATTTCAATATTTGTGTTTGTGTATTTAATGATTACTTTTACTAAATAATACATTTTAATATAAAATTTATATTAAAAGTAAGATATTTAATAAACATACACCATAATGTTTCAAATATTAGTTATATTGAATTGAATATTGCAATAAATGTTTCATAAGAAAAAACATATTCGTATTATTATTATTATTATTATTATATAGGGTTAATCAATTAGTTTTTGACCAAAAACAATCTAATTTTGATAAAAAAAAATATCAATAAAATAGAATATTGAAGCTTGATTGAAACTTTTCTTCCTCTATGCTTGAAGAATGTGATAATTTCATTGAAACAAAAAATTGTAAACAAATTTTAAAAAACCTAAAACTTATTATACTTTTTCTTACTTTAACCTTGACTTTTGTATGAAATTGAACCGAAGAAATAAAATGTTAATAATTCTGTCATTTCACGTTTCTTCTCCGGCTAAATAATAATCCAATTGCATTTTATAATATCATTCTCCCCTTTTCATAGTTCACAAATTGTGCTCTATAAATTCTTGATAAAATGAACTAAGCATAGAAAATAAAGCTGGTAAAATAAGCATACCCTTATCAAAAGAACAATTTTTTTTTCCATACAATTATATTGTGTGAATATATATATAAGAAATTAAAATATATGGTAAATGGCAGTGAATTTAATTTAAGATGTAGAAAATGTAGAGGAAAAGTTTTGTGGGCACATACCTTGTGAAGTTTTATGAAGGAAGAAGCACTCATCATGATGTCCTTTGTTGCAGAAAAAAATGGAAATGAAATTAGATTAATATTTGAAAATGAAAAGATGTTGAAGGAGGAGAATGAGAAAAGTAAACCTAGGAATTTGTAGTGTTTGAAAGAGAAATAAAGACAACGCGGAATATGCATGAAACGGAAGCGTTTCTGCTCAACTTGTTCAAAAATCGATGAAAGCCAAACACTACCTCTAGCCGTTTAACACTCATTTCTGGCCCTATCCCAAATTACTCTTCTTCCTTTATAAACACATTTATTAATGTTTTTAATTCAGGAGAGCCATTTGCTCATCAAAATATTTATTATTAAGGTACATAATTTATTATACAAAAAGATTAATAGCTACATTATTTGAATAACAACCATTTAAGACTAATGATGATTTTTTCAACAAATTCAATGTTCAACATTATCATATTAAAGGTAACGGAAATAATGCTTTGTTAACAAAATGTTAGTTTAATAAATTATTTTTAACTTATATAATTATAATTATTTAACTTTTGTTATTTCTATCTTAATTATGTTTTATTAGTTTGTTTAGTTTAGTTGGAATAATTCAAAAAAACACGCCTTAATTAAGTTAGGAGTTCTTGATAAATTTAAGTATTTTTAATTAAGTTTCTATTAAATTTTGTTGGTATATTGATTATTTAACTTCTTTCTATTTTTCAATTTAGTATTTGTTAATGAAGTTTTTATGCTTTAGAAGATGTTCTTTAACGTTGTTGAGTCAAAGGTGGTCGACAAATTGGAATAAGTTGTCTCATGGATCTAATCTAATTCAAGTCCAATAAAATAAAAATATATTTACCTTTATATTTAGTCAATTGCTCATAAACAATTTTGTCAATATCTTTTAGAGCTGTCAAAATGGGTCACAACCCGCGAGCCAACCCGGCCCGTCACGGGTTCGGGCCGGGTTGGGTTTGAAAAATACAACCCACTTATATGTGGGTCAGATTTCAACCCGGCTCATTTAGACCCGGCTCATGCAGGTTGAACCCGTGGTGAGCCGGGTTGGCCCACCTAACCCACCTACCTAATTTTATTTTTTTAATTTATTATTTTATTTATAAAACCCTAAGAAATAAAATATTTTATTCACTCACTATGTATACCAAAAAAGTAACATCTACTCTCACAAATTACTTTCACGGTACTTGCTCTCATTTGACGATGCTCTCACCCTCACTTCACTCAAATTATTCAAGGAGCAGGTAAAACACCCTTCCTTTTTTCTTCTCTTTTCTCCACATTTTTGTTTCCTCACTTCTCTTTTTTTTTTTTTCAAAAACTCTATAATGACAAAAATAGAGGTTTGCGAATTTGTTTTTTGTTCTGGGGGATTTGAAGACATGGAATAATTTTTTCATGTTTTGACATGCTTATATTAGATTTTGTTCATTTTATTTAAATAATTTGAGTATACATTATTTGAACAAGCTCTTTTTGATATCTTTGAATTTGGGAAATTATGTTACAGATTAAACTATTAATTTTTTGTTGATGTTGTTGAGTATTGTTTCTCTTTTTTTTGACTAATATTTTTTTCATTAATTTTCGGAATTGTTCTGATATTAGGAAAATCTTTATTAGTGAATTTGGAGACAACAAGAACAAGGGTCAACGGTTACAACAAGAACAAAAAATGATGAATAGAATAAACTTATTTGTATGTTTTTTGTGTTTGTTTTTTAATGACATTTGGATTATATTGTACTTTTTATTATTATTTGAATTATCTTTAACATGATCTTTTGGAAGTGAAAATTGTTTAAATTTAAATTACAGAAAGTTTGTATTTTTTTTTATTTTAAAAAAAAGTAATTAATTGGGCTAGTGAGCCAACCCGTTTACCCACCAACCCGTGGTGGGTCAGGCTGGGTTCAAGTTTTTCTGGCTCGCTAATAAATGAGCCGGGTTGGGTTGGCTCACTAAGTGACCAACCCGTGGTGGGCCAGGCCGGGTCGAGCCGGGTTACACGTCTTGACAACTCTAATATCTTTAATAAGATATCTTTGATTATTTTATCCTCCGCTAGATTATTGGCCCAATAAAATGAGCGTTGGCTCAATTATGGTCCAATTGCGGTCTGTACTAGGTATAATACATATGTCCCGCCGAGTCCGAGTTAAGTGTTCGGATTTAGTCATGCTTAACCATAAGACTTACGAGTTTGAGGGAGGTTACTTTTAGTTGTTGCTTGTAGATGACCAAATGGCTGAACACATGTGGTTGTTTCAGTTTGGGACGAGAGTGAGCGTTCACGGAGAACGTTCCCCACCACTCGGTTTACGACGAGAGTGAGTCTATATAGAACCTCACTGCTCAATTTAGGACCAGGGATTCTTGGAGAGCGTTCCCTAGGTTTTGTGGACGAGATTGAGTGTTCACGGAGAACGTTCCCCATCGCTTGGTTTAGGACGAGAATGAATTCGTATAGAACCTCACAACTCGGTTTAGGACCAGGGGTTTGATAATGCTAATTCTTACCATTATTTAAGCAGCATTTTAGTGGCAAAATCAACTACTTCATAGCTTTTACTTTGTTTTATCCTCACATTTAGTGTGTTTTCTAGTTTTCTTGTGTTTATTTAGTATATGCTTGTTTTTACCTCTAATCTCTATGTTTGAGTGTGTGAAATAAAGGTTTAGGAAGCAATTCTAGTGGAGGAAAACAAGCAAGAACTCAAGAGAACATGTTTTGGGACCATAATTGATCAATTTGAAGCAAATACCCATGTTGGACGCCTTCGGAATCGCGCAAGAGCCTGAATTTTTGAATGCTGTCAAAGTTGTCCGGGCTGGGCGCCCCCAAAGGGGGGCTGGGGCGCCCCTGGCTGTAGAATTGGCGCCTGGGCGCCCCCAAAGGGGGGCTGGGGCGCCCCTGTCTGCAGAAATGGCGCCTGGGCACCCCTGACTGTTGTTTTTCTGCAGATTTGGCGCCTGGGCGCCCCTGGGGGGCGTTGGGCGCGATTTTCCGCTGATGTGTCAAAATTGGGTTATTTAAACATGGGTCTCGCGATTTTTGGGCATTGTTCTCCTCCTACACTTCATTCTTCACCTAGAGAGATTGGGAGAGGCCCTTGGAGGCTATTTGGGGGTGTTGGGAAGCTCTCCCACTCCTCCTTGGGTCTTCAAGCTTCTTCAATGGTGATTTTGCCCCTTTTGGGTTGAGGAAGAAGATGGGTCACAAATTGGAGATGGAGATGCGAAGGGGAGGCGCAAATGGAGCATGGAGCAGCTGCCAAGAACCTTGGGAAAGGCTTTGCATCTTCTCTTTGGTTCCAATTTCTTCCCTATCTCTTCAATTTTGTAGAACCCTAAGTTCTCCTCCATGGAGGGCTTTTCCTATTTGTTGAGATTAGATGTAATAAACTGAATCTTGTGTATTTTGTGATGTTAATACATATGCTTTTCCATTTCAATGTTAGTATTTGATTTCTATGCTTAATGCTTGTTGTGGCTTGATCACCCATGACTTGAATTTTGGTTCTTGATATATTGGAAAATATGACTTGAACTTAGAACTGAAATTGAACACTTAATTGATGGAATTGAGTTGTTTGTAAATGCATGAGAATGAAGTGGATGAACTCTAGTCTTGACAAATTGTAAATACACTATGTTAAATTCCTTGCACACCAACTATTTGATTAAAATACCAAAAAGAGTTTCTTGTGTTTTTGTGCACTTTGATGTCTAATTGAGTTATAAAAGGAAGAATTGTCATGTGTTGCACAAGTCTCTTGGGAAAACGATACCTGGTCTTACCAGTTTTATTACTTGAACGATTTGGTACACTTGCCAAAGTTTTAACAAGTTTTTGGGGTTCTCTGAGAGCGTTCCCTGGGTTTCGTGGAATGCATGCTCCTGTCATATGCACTGTGAGGCTGAATGGCCAATGCCTTTGGAACCGAACAGCTGAACCTACGTCATTGAAGGGAACTGTCTGGCTTTATTCATACCAAAAGTGTAAACATGTAAGTCTTGTCAAAACAATTTAATCGAAATAAACATAACATCAAAATTCAACTACTATAAACTTGAGATTAGTTGCATTCCAAGTGTTAGGAAGGACTTTTCATTATATCTTCGAGTTGATACGTCCCCAGATTGTGCAGTCAAAGCTACGATTGCGGCTACGACTTCGCCTATGTTTCCGCTCCTCCTTTCTATGCGGTTGTTCAGTGTTTCTTTGTGGAGACCTTGACGAGCTTCTTGTTCGCGATCAATCCTTCTTCACATACCTACGGAGATGGCCCGCACGAATGAGCTCTCCGATTTTATCTTTGAGTGTTACACACTCTTCAGTAGTATGTTCCGGGTTTTAATGGTATTGGCAGTGCTTTCCTTCATCAGCATTTTTAGGTGAATGAAGCTTCCTGATCGAGAGAAGTTCCGTGCCAAGGGCTTCTTCAAGGATTTTTGCCCTAGGTGCATTAATAGCGATGTAATGATTAAACTTAGGCATGCAGGGGAAGTCCTTTGGTCGAGAGCCTCCTCCCTTGTCGTAGTCGTCGAACGTTTGCCTATTGTCCTTTCTCTTTCCACCTATATCAGCTTCTCGTTGTTGCTTTCTTTGTGAGATTCGCATATCCTCCATGCAGATGAATTCAGCTACTCTTTCCTAGAGCTCCTCCATGGTTTTTGGTGGTCGCGCATATAGTTTTTCAGCAAAATATCCTGGTTTCAGGCATGGAGGAAAATTGTTGATAATAAAAGAGTGATTAACCTCTTTAACTCGTCAAGCGGTTTCGTTGTATCTTTTCATGAAGGCCTTCAAGGTTTCATCCTTCTTCTGTTTAGTATTACCAATTTTGTCGGTGTTATCTCCTATTTTTGATTGGAGGCGTATTGCCTTCTAAAGAGGGTTTCTACGGTGGCGAAACAATCTATTGTGTTTGGGGAAGAGTGTTATACCACTCCAATGCCTCATGCTTGAGTGATAAGGAGAAGGCTCTGCATATGACCGCATCACTGTCTGTGTAGAACACCATTGGATTGGTGAAGATCTTGAGATGATTGTCGGGATCTGTCGAGACATCATACTTCTCTAATACCGGAGGATTCTTTTCCGGCATTGGATGGTGATGGTTCTCTCCTTCCACCTTTTGGGTTGGTGTGATGGGAGCACTGCCGATTACGACTTCCATTGTTTTCATTCTCTCGGTTTGAGGCAGACTGTTCAGAATGGACTCGTTCCACCCTTAGAGTCGCAATCTCCTCTGTATGCTTCCGCTGTATCTCTTGATGTGCTTGCGCCTACGCTTGTATGGTTTTTGCTTGTGCCTTTATCTGTGCTTGCATCTGCACTATCAAATCTTATAAGTATATTTGAAGAACATAATTAACATTTATATAATTAGATAAATATAAATAGAAATAAACTAAATAGTTTTAAAAATATTTAATAAAAATATTTGTAAAAACTTATATACAAATTAAATTTGTTTGAATTTGGGGATGGATGGAATTGTTTAATTTAAAAAGAAAAAGGACTAAATTGAGACAAAATAAGGATTTAGATGATGACTTATTAACTTGATGTATATAGTCATTTAGGTATCTACGAGTCCTCTAACTCTGGTGAATCTTCTCGAACTGTGACATTTTTTGTTCTCAGTAGGATTGATGCTATTGTCAGTGTTGACATCTTTACTTTCAGCAGGTCTTTGCCTGGTATTGTCATTCTCAACAAGGTTTTATATTCCATCACAGTCATAACCACATAGAAAGTTATTAGGAAAAACATTTTCATTTTCTTTATTACTCTGGGTTGCCTCATTATTTTATTAGTTTTTATAAGGGAAAACATTTCATAAAAGATGACATTCCTACTTAATTTTTTTTTCCTAGTATTAATGTCAAACACTATGTATCCTTTCACAACGTTCTTACAGTCTAGGAAAACACCATTTTCTAACTCTAGAATCAAGTTTATTTATGTTGTTTTTTAGAGTGGAAGTAAAGTATAAGCAACCAAAGGTTTTCAAGATTAGATAAGTAAGAGGAATGTCATACATTAGGTCATAGGGAGTTTTATCATTAAAAACAAGGATAGATAACCTATTTATAATTTAAACGGTATGGGAGACAATATAAGATTAGAAAGCATTAGGAATATTTGATTGGAAAAGAAGACTATGGGTTTCTGTTGATGTTTGCGCTCCACAACAAAATTCTATTGAGGAGTTTCAATACAACTCTTTTGGTGATAATATAGTTAGAGTAGACAACGCAACATAGTCAAATTCAGGCTCATTATCATATGTAATGGTCTTAATGGTTTAGCCAGACTGATTTTTTATTTTTACAAAAAAAAAATGTAGTAAATATCTATTTATACATCTATTATGCATCGAAAAGGTCAAAGTGTGTCTGCTGTAATCATCAACTATAGTAAGAAAATATCTATGGGCATGAACAGATGGTATAAGAAAAAGACTCCATATATCATAATGCATTAATTCAAAATAATTAGTAGATACAAAGGTGCTTTAGGAAAGAGTAGTTTATATTGTTTAGCATAATGATATATATCGCAAACAATAATAGATGGTATTTAAACATAAGAAAAAAATTTACATATTTGTTCTATGATTTTGTGTCTAGGATGACCTAATCTATAATGTCATAACTTATTACCAACTTGTTTATAAGAAAGAACAAATCTAGAAATAAAATCTTGATCAAAAATAGGAAATGATTGTAAGTAGTAGAAGCTCTTGTAGACATTAGCATGTCTAATCATTTTTAAGAGTTGTCCTTTATCTAACAAGTCTTAAAAGAAAAGGTTACAATACAGTTTATGTTCCTGGTTAAGTTTTGAACAGATATTAAGTTAAAAAATAAATAAAAAATGTATAATACATTAAAGATAATAAATTTTTTTTAAAAAGTGAATGGTTCCTACATTTTGTCCTAACAAATTGATTAGTGCTTGTAAGCAATAATCCTAACCCTTTTAACAAAGAAACAAGAAGACGGTGATGAGAACTATCGGATTCTTTTTTTTTTTCGGTTATTGTTTTTCGAATTTAGAGATATACTTTAGATTGATCATTCCGATAACTACACCTTCTCAAAAGCTATTCTTCGGATTGCATATTTCGAGTTCTCAAACTTTATGAATTTAGTAATTCGATACATATTTCCGAATCCAAAGTCATCAATCGAAGTATCCATTCCGGTGCACAACTTTCTTTGGAAGTAAAATGGCAAAATATGAAAAACTTTAGGGGTGTAGCAAGGAAAACGTAGGGTGCAGGAAGAAGCCCCCGCTAATTCCTCGTCCCATGTGTGTTCGGTATCTTTTTGAGCTTATTTCCAACTTCACTCGCTGCACTTCCACTTTTCACTGCATACACCTCACATTATTTATTTTCTCATCCCACCATGCGTTTTTTATTGTACCCCTTTTCCCCGTTATTTCCTTTTTTAATCTTTTACTTCATGCACCGACACACTTACTCATACACTCCTACATTTTGTATTTCCACTTTTACCCTTATTTTTAATTAAACCACAACTTTTTCATATATACCATTTTTTCTAAAATTTAATAAAAGGAGTAAAAAATAAAAACAAAAAAATACTTTTCTTTTTTTACTCTTAAATGTCTTTCGGATTATTAGCAGTTTCCTAACATCAATTTTTAAATAATTCAAATATTTGAAATAAAAAATTGAAAATAAAAATTATTTTCAAATAATTTTTTACAAAAATGATTATATATTTTTTTATTGAAAATAAATAGGAGTGAGATTCGTCCTTTATATCTAAAACTATAAAAAAAAGGTTATGTATAGATATTGCTTCTGCCCCACTTCTGATGTAATTATTTTATTGGTATGATTGAATTTATTTTTAAAAAATAAACCAATTTTAAACCATGAAATGTATGTTATCAAAATATTGTAAAAAAAAATTGTTAAAAGAATATTTTTCTATATGCAAATAGCCTTTATTTATAGATGTTGAAGGACATTTATAGATGTTGAAGGACGATAAAGATATTGCTGATGCAACATCCTTCTTTCGGTCATAGAAATTTATATTAAATAAATAAATAGATGAATAATGGAGTCACATAACATAGCAATCAATCCCAACTAAGACGTTAGAGGATAAGAGCTTCTGTCACAATTTTCTTCCACCTTGTCTTCCGTATACAATTAAAAAATGCCCTCTGTTAATCATGATTTTCATAAAATACAAGGACAAAATAAATATATAATTTATTTTATAAACGAAAGATACTTTTTTAAATAATTTAAAAATAAAAAATATTTCTGAGAAAAACACATCTTAGCACTTTTTCTTAAACACTTGATGACAATATATATCTTTCACTTTAGGTTGAATCAGTAATTTGTATCCTATGATTAGTGGCTTTTAATTTGACAATGGAAATCCAAACTCATTCATAATCAATGATGGGAGCTATCAAGATTAATCCTCAATAAATTTCCGAGGTTTCTGTTTGGAGAATGAAAGAGACTTCCATTAAATGAGGCCTTTCACAATCTTACTTCAGCTTGTCAAAATTTCAAACTTCAAACGAAATCATGATTTAAATTTTGACATTAATTCTTCGTTATTAACAGGGAAAGAATCATTTTAATATCAGATGATTTCTTTCATATTTTCACCTGTTTTATTATATGATTACAACCTAATCACCATCAAAATATTTTTTCCTCTTTTCATTTTCATGTTCGAATTCTTACATTTTTGTAATAGTTAATTAGTGCAATGCATGTGTTAGAAAGTGGATTTTTAAGTCTAGGTCAACTCTATAAATCAACTTGTAAAATGAGATTTACACCTCACTTATATATTATAATTTGATCTTATTTATATTATTTATAATCGAAGTGGGACTTTCAACCGCATGCGAAGAAAAATCTTCTCTTCCTTTCATCCAGTAGTCATGTCAATGTCTTCTTTCCTTGCTTTTTCTTATTTTCTCTCCTGAAAATGATATTATGCACTCCATATTTTAAGGTGACCATGTTGACTAAAAGAGAGTGAAAGATATTTCTTCCTTCCCAAGCAGGAGCTAAGAAATTTCTTTCTGCTTTATTTTAGCTAAAATCAAAGTCATTACTTTTGTAAAAAATTGTTCTAATCATGAAATGGATTCAGTGACTCTAGACCAGAGGCTAGCTAGCACGAGAATTTTCCTTTTCTCTACCTTGCTCAACACGTTGGAGACTTTTCATTTAGACTCTCTCCCACCACTATAAATTTTCCCATCTGCAGTGCTTAATCCACAAACTCATCAAAAACTGATCGAAAATTTGTGAAGCAATTAGCCATGAATAATATCATCAGAGTGGGACTACTTGTGTGCTCGGCTTTGCCTCTTTTAAGCTGCTTCATGGAACTCTTTGTTGCTGTCACTGCTTCTCAACCACACTTCAACACAGTAGTGTCCGAGGAAAGTGAGTTGAACAAGAAGAAAGACGATGATGCATCAGTCACTGCTAACGTGGCAGCCCAGAAGCACTTTCGCCAAATTCAACACATATGTTAAGGGGATCTTCGATTACAGTTTAGGTGGTGTGCTATGGAGTTATTGATAGTTTTTTTTTTTTAGGTGTCATGTTTAATTTTCTAAGTTGATGTTGTGCGAGAGCTTCTTGTATTGTGTTAGTTGATTATTAGGGTTGCTATTGTTGACTTCTGGTGTATAAGAAAATCTAGTACTTGCTGGTGGAAGTCCAGAAACAAGCGAAAGTTGCACTGACTGAGAGAAGAGAAGCAGCGAACGAAAGTTGTAAAATGTAACTCAAACATTGGTATTCTGAATGATGAATGTATAATACAGAATAATTTATTCTTCATAGTGATGATAAAGAGAAAGCTGAAAATTAATTTCAGAGACAACTGATTTTGGCTATGTCCGTAAATTGAGGATGGTGTTGTTGGGAACACTGATTTGATTTCCTGAACTTAGTTTGTTCCTGTCTTGCTGAGGTGAGACTGGAGCATGACTTGGTGGGACATTTGTGTCCGTGATTAACTTTCCTGTCAGACTTATTCACCATTATTCATCAACACCACAGCTTTCAAAATCCAGTATAACATTTCTGACAGGTATGCATGTATGCTTGCATCCGATTGATTTCAATGCTGCTGAATTTCATTTTCATCCAGTCTTATCAGCTTGAAAACAGAAGAAACATCTCGAGCCAATACGACAAGCTTTGGGTTTTAAATCAATAGTGTTAATACGACAAGAAAAACAAAGAAACATGTGGTTTTAAATCAAATCCAGAAGAGTTTAATTAAGTAGACAATGATTTAGTCCGTGTCACAAGCTTTGGGTTTAACATCGTACGCATGAAGTTAACTAAAACATTTAAAAACTCGGTCAAGACTAAACGCGTAACGATGAGGAGTTGGTCAGATTTTTTAATCAACGTTTGATTTTATAGAACGCGATAAGTTATTTAAAGAAAAGTTATTGAATGCTTCCATTTTTTAATTAATGTATTCATTTTTTTAACGTTACCAAAACTCTACCAAATTCTAAATCTCAATTGCTGAGGAGTTACTATTTATATGTATACTATATATAGGAGGGACCGAATAGTACAATAACACTTTAATCTTTGATATATTCCAGCAGAACTCTGACGTGTGCTACACAACTAACAACTATAGAGCACTTCATCAGCACGAACTGCTTAGAATTGTACCACTAAAGCACATGCACATTATTTGATCTAAATCACTCGTCTGTATTTTGACAGTATAAACACTTATTGTGCGGTTAATAAGATCGAATTATGTGCTAATTTCTAGAACGCACAACACATTACGAGGCACTTTGTGATATGGTTATAAAGAGCCATTATATAGAGGCATTATTGTGTTTCATGGACTAAGTACAGCTTCTGACCATCCTTAATCATGTCCACATCAGTAATTTTACCACCATCTTCTGATAAAATACAAGAATCCCCAGAAAATTCTATTTGTTCTGCCGCTGATTTGATTAGCTCTTCGATGGAGTGTGGAATCCATAGTACAATTCCATGTCTTCTATTATCTTTCGGATCCCACGGGTGGAAAGGGAAGACTGTGCACTTCTTTGGGTGCATTTTATCTGAAAAAGATAGATGAAATTAAGGGTGATCTAGTGTCTTCAAAAATTAGAGATGGTCAGGCAGAACAACAAAAATAAATGCACATCAATTGGAACAATAATGTTTTAGTCTGCTAGCTCTTCATGGAAGAGGTAGAACTAGATGCACAACATTCATGTAATTATTTTTCTTAAACATTATGGTTGAGAGACAATGATGGTAAGGAACAATGATTAAGAGACAAAAAATTTAAGGAACTATAATAAAGTTAACCCCAAAATATAAATTTAACAAAGAAAACTAAGCAGAGAATTAAGAGAAAAAGTGTAAAAATTGGTAATATGTTAGGCTACATAATAATAATTCCGGTAGATGTTATAAAATTCTTAAGGCATTATCACTTTAGGATGGAAGAATTAATTGATCAAAATTGCTAAGAAGCCTGTTCTACCATACTTCCTATCCACCTCTTAGGAAAACTAAAAAGGTAACACAATATGTCAGTACCTGTAAATTCTTGGGAGGAATACGGGAATTCTAACAGTTGAGCAGATTTTGCATCTTCAAGCAACTTGATCAGATTCTTATTTCCACACATCCGGGCTTCATCAAGCGGGGTATTTCCCCATCTGTTTGTAATAAAATGAAAATGAAGGAAACTCTTTGTTATGCTATTTTGGCAAAATCATGAAAGGGAAAAAAAAGTACAAAAACTATATTATTGTGTAAGACTTGAAATTAGGGAAACATGACAGAAAAAGGAAAGACTGAAATATATATTTACTGCTAATAGAGGTCTCTGTTGAATTTATTCCATCTTGTTTATGCTAATGGTGTGAATAAAGAAACTAACTTATTCTATTGTGGAGTTACATGTCTACACTATTACAGAGATGCATGCACCCGTGTAAAACTAAAGCCCAGCGCATTAGTGAACTAGACCAGCCTTGAAAAAGCACGGTCCATTTTGTTTATCTAATGAAAAAAAAGAATGAAAAGGTTCCCTGGCATCATGAACCTGCAAAAAGAGTGATGAATGATACCTGTCTTTGCTAAAAACACTAGCTCCTGCTTCTAATAGCAACTTTGCCATGAAGTATAAACCTTCAGCTGCAGCTATGTGAAGAGGGCTTCGGTAATCATAATCTTTTGAGTTAGGATCCATGCCATTGGATAAAAGTCTTTTAAGATAATCTGAATCTCCCCTTGCAACTGCTGTATTCAAAAAACTACCAGCATTTTCGATCTTCATGGAGGCCCCTTCTTTAACAAGTAAAGAAGCAACCCGATCATTTCCATTCTTAACTGCTTCAAGTAAGGGCGTGTTGCCGAAATTATCTATAAAATTAACAAATAGGGATGCCTGTGTCAGTTCTTCAGCCAAAATCTAAGTAATTACTGGTAGAAATTGAGTAAGTTAGACAATTACCTTTAATATTGACATCTACACGTTCTTGAATAAGGAAAAATGTGATATCTTCATGTCCTCTGGACGCTGCAAGATGCTGTCGGAAAAACAAAACGGGGTTCATATCAGGAAAGTATTTCTTGTTACAGAATCCACATGTTGCTAAGTTATTATTTGCCAGAAACATCATAGATGAAGAGAAAGCAAAAAAAAATTGTAAGACATGATAAGAAGTTGCAAGGTCTTTACCAGTGGTGACCTTCCATCATAATCTGTTTTGTTGGGATCAGCCCCAGCTCGAATTAAGCCTTTGAGCTGATGTAGATCCCCATGAAAAGCTGCACTATTGACCTTCAAAGCAAGCTCAGCTTCTTGTTTTCCAATATGAAGTGTGATGTCTGACTCCAACTGCTTACCTCGAAAAGACTCTTTTCCCTATAAAATAAGAAAACAAATTAGGTGTCTCGTGATGAGAAATTAGTAAACCACAATCTTCAATGTGTAAGTTGATACATCCATTGCTCGTTGGACTAGAGAGCAGAATACGGTATTTTTTCTTCATGTCAAAGTCAGAAAGTACTAAAGGGAGGAGGATGCGAGACATAGCATATATGAAATTATTACCTCTAGAAGGTTGTTTAATACTTTCCTTCCATCATAAAAGTATATGTCTAGGATATTTGTAAATGTTTGTTTATCAAGTCGCAAGAGTCTACACAGTTCACAAACTCGGACAGTATATGGTTGAGGAATGTTGCAAAGAATAGATATTTCTCCAAATGAACTGTGACGCTGCAGAAGTGAAACAGTTTCTTCAGATCCATCTTCAGCTGTGCCTACTTCCTCCTGCATTGAAACAGCTCTGGGCACTCAAAAACCAAAAAAATGAAATTTGTGTCTAGAATGTTCTTTATGAATCAGTTCTAAAATTCTAAGAAGCTTCCTGTATCATACACTACTTTGCACATGAATATTTTGTCTTGTGGAAAATTTATAAGATTCTCGAGCCCTTTGTTAATGCCAATACTTTCTTAAAGTGATGCAATACAAAGTAAGAAAACGATATGCATATCAGCATGACTATATAAAAAAAATTTCAGAAACCTCAACAGAAGAAAATATAACAATTGAGCAATTGTAGAAGTGAATGTGGAAATATAAAATCATACCAGCACCCCATGACAGACAAAATATAGTTGATCTACAACATTTCCTTGTTGCATTATAACTTCCCCAGGAAGAAAGAACTCCTCATGGATCCTAATAACCTGAAAGATCAGAAGAGCATAAACTATAATCACTTCAACAATGGACGATAAAAAACACTCTCATTATAGGTACATCTCTGGTCATAACAAAAATCCTAGTAAATATGATTATTTCAGTCAATTATATATATTTTGTGCAGTTAGTATTCTCGTTCAATCAAGTCCTTCAAGGATGAAATTGTTGTTGATTACATAGATTGCAGAGAAAAAAGTAACTGGAATCTACAAAAAACTTAAAACACAGATAATAATATCCAGTTTACCAGAAGAACTAATGGCTTGAGAACAAACATGTTCCAGTGCTAAAAGTCTATATAACAAAAAAATTACTTGCCAAATAAAAAAGAGCGGGAAANGGCTGATTNTATCAGTTTTCGTTTTAATTTGTAGATTATAGATAAAAGTACAAAGGGGAAAAGAGAACTCTACGCAAAAAATACAGATAATATTAATTCCATAACGTTACTTACAATCTGGTTGATGAATTCTGCAGAGCATCCTTTAAAAAGAGAAACCTGCTCGATGTATGGCAAGTATAACGTTTGGGATATCTGCAAAAGGTAACCAGATCATTACATCATCCGAGATCAAAATGACGGAAATAATAAAATATGTCCTTCTCTAAAGGCATGATTCAAAGCTAGTACTAACTGCGTTATCATATTACGAGACTTACGAATAATAATCTCTTTATTTTATGTATAAGCAACCAGTGCTTCAAAAAATGAACAAAATAGAATTAAAAATGTAAATGTCTAAATTCATATTCTTTAAACTACACAGCAAAAATACTTACAAATGCCAAAAATTTCTAAACAGCACACTGACACAAAAGTGGCCTACAACTCCAGCAGAAAATTTGCAGGGACAGAGTTGAGTCAAAAGAAATAAACATAAAATATGTTGCAAAAGAAAAAAAAAAGGGAAGGAAATGAATAGATTAAAATGTAGAGCAAGCAACTTGAAAAGTGAATCTGTCCAACACTACATTAGGATCCCTATTAATTTTCTGAATTCACGTTCACTGAAAAAGGAATATAGAATAATCACACTTTCATTTATCATAATTCATAACTGAATAGCAGGAAAGAGGTTCAATATAGCGTGCCAGTCACTTATAGCCTAAAATCTTATACCATCTGTGCTGGGAAAAAGTTGTCTGCAGATGTTTCCAACGTACATTATTAATTAAGAACTTGATGAAATGATAAATCATTTTGCACTAAACTGTTACTTTCAACACTAAACTGACATTTCAAATAGTATTTTATACATCTATTGTACATTTTCCTTCCTTACACGCTACCATACTTGTATACTAGTACAGTTATCATAACTTTAACAACAATAATATCTAAACAGACAAAAAGTAAGGAGTTGATGCATAAAAACAAGACAAAATGTGAAGAAATGTCAAAAAAACTTATAGAAGCAGGTGGGAAAACTATAAAATTGCAAGGTGTTGAAACAAATGACCATAATTACTAGGGTGACATCCATAATTGACCACATATGAGGTTCAAAGTCATTTTTTTCTCTTATTACCTTAGCTCGAATAGAAATAGGGATATCCTGAATGACAGCAGCCTCAGTGTAGCTACTCTCATACTGTAAGCGTACATGGCCCTTAATTTGTTCACGGATATCCCTTCCAAGCCTATTTCTATTCATATATTTCAATAGGTCTGTCATCTTGTCTCTAAACTTTTCAGTCTTTGACCCCTTGACTATCAAAGCTGTCATGTTACCAATCAAATAGGCACCGAGAATCATATCAAATGAAACGTATATCATTATGAATATCATCTCCCTCAAATTTACTGCATGTATATCTCCATAGCCTGTGGAAGAAATGGTCACAAACATGATTCATTCAGGGAAATTTAAAATGATAATATACATTTTGAAAAAAATCTCCAGATATCTATGCAAAAATTCTTTGCTCTAGAATTTATAACCATTTAAAATTGTTAGTCCTTTTAGATTTGGTGATGAGTGTAATGTTTTTGAACAAGTGAAAATTTTGTTTTCTAGTTTGAATAGATTGCATGTATTTAAATTACCTTTACAATTTATAATTGATTTAAGGCACCAAGACATTGGTACGAAGTACTAATCAACTTTATTAATAACTTATCCTCATCGGAAACTGATTAAGCACCTTGTAATTGATCGCAATGGAGTCATGAGGTGAGCACAAGGTCACCTATTAATTGTAATTTATTTGCTGAAATTTCTTGACATTTGTTTAATTTGATTTATTTAAATAAGCTTGTTTTGATTGATTTATTTGAAATCCCTGAACAACCTTTCAACTAAAACTTAATAGCTGATTTTTCATTGAATCTCAAAACTGATTTGGTAAGATTTTGAAATTTATTAATTCCTTCGTCACAAAATTGAGAGAAAAACTTCAAATCAAATTATTCTGTATTAAATAAAATTCAGATAATTTTTCTGCTTTATTTTTATTGGAGTCAACCCTCCAATGTTTTAAGATATCACAAACATGTTTTTATGAAGTTATGCTAAAACAATGTAAGCTAACGACTACATACAGTAGCCCCCTACTTGGGAAACTAGCTATTACCACAGACAAGTCTAAAAGTACTTCAAATATTACTTATGGTGCTGGACATTCCATGAATTAAGGAGACTATTTGTTTCTTATCGAGATGTCACTCAAACTGTAAGCAAAAGCCACTCCTAAAGATTCTAGCAACTGATGCGGAGAAAAAGTATTGAATGGTTTTATCTTTGTAATATCCTTTGTTTTTCCGAATTGCTGACAGCTTTATACTTGCAAATTTACTCTACAGATTTGAAATGTTGTCTTTCTTCAAAACTAGAAGGAATTTTTTTTAAGAAAAAAGGAAGAATTTGGGAAGCTTTCTAAGAACTTTCTTTTAATCAAGGATTACTCTATTTCAAGAAGTGGGGATAGAGTAGAGGGATGCTTTTGTCGCGTTACTAGGAGAAAGAAACCTCTATAAGATATGCCTTAAGCTAGGGTGGAGGAGGATTTTGTTGAGATCCTTGAAAGCAAAATGTGTTGATGAACTTTTGCTTACAAGTATCCAGGGATATCCAGGGACACAAAAGAGTTTCTGACTATTGTCCGTCCATATCTATTCATTACCAGCCTATAAAAGCTTCAGCAGATGCAGAAAAGGTAATAGCGATAGCAGATATTAGCTACGGTTCACCAGTTCAGTAATCTCATAGCACCACAGGTACTTTTGAGGTAACAACTTCGGGTGCTTTATACATTTGACCGGTGACAACTGTTGAGGTTCTGTGGCTTTATTTTCAAAAGCAACAACCATCAAGCAACCTTGACAAGTTTATCAGTAGAATTCTATGGTTTACGACCAACAACAACATTGACCACCTTATCCTGCTAGCAAGGGTTGTTGTTACAGTGATTGAACCGTCCAATTGGACTCTAACATACGAAATTATCACTAAATCTATTTAACTGGATAAGATCTCTTTTTAATTGTTTCTTCCTCTGTTTGTTTGTTCTATTTTTATACAGTTAGAAAGAGTCCTAACATACCAATTTATCACTAAATCTATTTAATTGGATAAGATTCTTTTCTAATTGTTTCTCCTTCAGCGTGTTTAGTTCTATTTTTGTACAACTAGAAAGGGTGCAGAAAAAGACTCATTGATCACCAATGTCTCAGGGATTTTTCAAAATTTGAATTTTAATATCAATTGCCTAAACACAACCCTCCGCTTCACTCCGAGTTGGACTGGTTATGTTAACTTTGACCAGATACCATGACATAGGCAGAATTACAATAACTAATAAAGAACAACAAACTGAACCGATTTTGCTGAATGAAGAACATAAAAGAAGCGTACCAACGGTTGCCATAGTAACAATAGCGAAATACAGAGATGTTGTGTAGCGCATCCAAAGATCAATTTCTCTGAAATGTGAATAACTATAGTCACCCAATTTTAAACTTCCTATCCATGTGTAGCCTTCTTGTGATTCCGGTAGAGTAGTAGCCAAATAGTAGAAAATGCAGGCTGCTGTATGGGTGCAGTAGAGTTCGACTACTATCAGTTTCACAATCCTGGTAGTAATGTAATTTACACGTATGTCCTTCTCCAACTTGTGGAAAAAATCTTCGACTTTCCGCACCCGGTATAATCTGATCCACAAAAGGTACCTCACTGCCTCTCTTCGTCCAGAAGCCTGTCAATAAAAAGTTATGCTAGTCTGTTAACATTTTAGTATATCAAGTGCCATTTTCTGTACTGTTAACGTCTAAAACCAGCCAATATTAGTCTCGTGTCTTAGCTAAGTTGCACAGTGAGTTATACCAGCTCACATTTAATAACAGGGTTCATAACTTCTTCTGCAGCAAAGTGATGTAAACATGACTAAATATACACTTAAGTCCCAAAACTTGTGAAGTGAGGAGGAGCATTCTGAATTCCATCAACGTAATTGACTTGCAAAGCGGTTAGATACAAAACAGAAACACAAGTAAAGGGCAATGATTCGTGTACCGTTGCCATGAGGGACAAACTACCTTTATTACGTTTCAAAAGACAAATCAAATATTCGGAAGTACCAAAGTTCCATTACCATGAAAAAAACAAAAAGCTAAAAGAGAAAAGGCTATTTGTCTTTTCAATTTCTAGTATTGAGACAAAATGTCAGGATACTTAGGAGTTTTAATAACTGACAACTTGTGTCTTTTCCCGGTTTAACCAATAGCTGGCAAATCCTAAGAACGGTTAACAGACAGTGTAAAATGAAAGTTACATGGAAGTTAAGGACAAGTAAAATGAAGGTAAAGTATCCTTTTTAACAATTGCAAACCGAAAAATATGCTAGAACCCCTGAAAAACTACCACGAAATGTATACATGCATCATAAAACACTAACATAAGCGATGTGATTACAGACTTTGCTGGTGGATCAAATGAATTGTTAGAGAGTGTCACACTATTGACCAAAACAATTCTAGATAAGTAATATAGATACTCAAGAAATTTGGGTTTATCTGGAAGAAGCATAACCTTGAAGATGACGTCCCATGGCATACACCCAAGAAGATCAAATATGAAGTCAGATTTTAGATACCTACATGAAGAGAAACAAGTAAGACATAAATCAATCAAAAAAATGTCACCCACAAATAAGATATTTATAACCAATTGCGGATTTTCTCAAAGACCAAAGCCATAGTTATACAGGAGCACAGTAGAAACTGATGTTAGATAATAATCATATACAGCATCGGTAATCATGACATGAAGAAGAACATCATCAAAGAGAAGAAAAAAGAAGTAAAAGTTTACCGCAGAGCTATAGGTGTTCGCTTGTAGACCATACGATAGGTCTGGCTGTCTCTGTAAGCAACAAAAAATTGCAAGAAAATATCGACGAGAAAAGCTAGTTGTCCAATGATGTCCAGAATAAAGAGATTCTCAGGCAAGCCACGAAAAAATCCAAACTCCATTGGGGTGAAGAAGGATGAATACACTGCCCATAGCAATATGAATTTTGTCCATGCCCGGTACCACCTACAGTGCCCATCACCATAAGCATCAAACAATTTAGTCTTACACTACAATCAGTAATTGTCTTAAGTAAGAGAGCACACTCTATTATCCAACAAAGAAATGTGTATCAAAAATATGAAACAAGTTCATCAAGTAGTTCGGTTACCAGTATCAGTAATACTTAATTACTTTAATTCATTCGCGCAAGCGAGCTATCTTGCTCAAAAGATGAAAAGTGAGACTCTAATATCTGATTACTTCTAGCTTCAAAATCTTTTTTTCTTATTAATAATTTCAAATCTCATCAATATTCTTAAGCAATTTTCTAACGTGATTAATTTTGCTAGAAAGTTTATTTTGAACTTGCCAAATATTCTCACAGCTTGACTTTTGAGTAGTTCTATAAAGCTTAGGAAACTTCTCTCTCAGGACAAAAGATCGGCCTTATTTAGCTCTCCTTCCGGATTCCCGCACCAAACCAAAACCCACTCCTATATATATCCATCAAATTTGCTTACTAAATAGTTTTGTTTTCAAATATTTAAACTATGTCTGGTGGAGACAAAACTGAGATATCAAAATATGACAAATAATTAAATAGCATGAGTGTCAAGTCAGTGTTAACCTGAAATGTGTAGATGTCAAAAATGACAGTTGATTATTATTCCCTTCTAAATTGAATTGAAAATTTTGTTGACAGTCTATAATTTGACAGTATATTATTTTAATAAATTACGTTAACTATATGTACATATATATTAAATGAAAAATTAATATATATTCTTATACAGTCAAGAAATACTATTCTTAAGAAAAAAAAAAGGTGAAAAAAATCATTTTAATATTGGGGTTGTACCCAGGTGAGCCTCTAAAGAATATAGCCCGTCCAAGTGTAAAATGTGAGTCACTTGATGCCCACAGCTTGATGAGAAATTAATAAAATTGAAAACTATATAAAAATATTTTATAAAAAATATAAAAAATGGAAACTATGACTAATGAAGTAGATGATTGTGATAAGATGGGACAACTAAGCAAAATCACATGAATTACGGACCCAGCCAGCACATGCCGCGTGTGGCGGGAGAGAAATGAACCTTCATTTCAAACTTGCCTCCATCTAATCGAACCTAAATACATCTCACATGTTCTCTTTCAACACAACCACCATACCCTACACTCTCTAAATAGATCACTGCTGACTGATCAAATTGATGGAATCATTTACCAACAAGATTCAAGCCTACCCATCTGTTGAAGCCCGTACCGTATCTATTTCTTAACATTTTATGTCTTTAACTCAGCACTTATATTTTGATTTTACTAATGCAGCTATTATTGCACTTTATATTTTATTACTAAGTTAATTTCTTAGTTTTATTTGCATCTCTTAAACATCTAGCATTTATCAAAAATATTTAAAATATAAAGAGTATGTTTACATAAAATTCTCTTTTAGAAGAAAAGATTAATTTAACTCTGAAAAGTAAAATTTAATTCATGCATGATTTAATTTTTAAAATTTAGGTCATATTAATTTTCCAAAATTTTATTTTTTATTTTATGGACATACTAAGGGAAGAAATATTTTATTTTTCATAAATAATTATTACTTATAAAAAAAATTAATATAATAGAGTCTCAGGTTCATATAAATGTCGCAACACAGCTAACTTTATTTTCTTAAATATCAAATATAAAGTTAGTAAATAAATTAACATTAGAACACTAAAATTAGAAAAATATACTATATGTTTTATATTACCATTAATATAAACTATTAAAATATAAATTAACATATATCTTAAAATTTATCAACTTTTATACCTTTTAAGTTATATTAAGATATGGTATACACACATACATTTTTTAAAATGATAAGGATAAAAAATCTCAAAAATTAAATATCATCACCAAACGATAAGGAAAAATATTAATAGTTCAATTAAACTTACAACTGAAATATTTATTTAATTCCTGTAATTTTTTATTTAAAAGTTTGTGTCTGAATAAAAATAGTATTACTTCCTATATTTCTATAAAAGTTTTTATTTCTTTCTTTCTGTCTTTTTAAAAGTTCAAAAACAAATGTATTATTATGTTTAGTATACCTTTCATTTTCATAACACTCTTAAAATAATTTAAACATATATTTATCGCGTTAAAGTGAAAAAAACAAAGTTAAATAAAAAGCAGTAATTAATTTAGTGAAATTAGGAAAAAAATGTTTTATTTATTATTATTTTCTGAGGGAGGGAGGGAGTAATAAATAAACAATGATTGTCATGATTAAATCCATAAACATCAATGACCAGTAAATCATTCATAAATTAACCTAATCCTGATTAAAAGGAAGAAAGAGAGGAAGTTGAAGCAAACGGAACCTGTTATCAGGATGAATGACGAAGTCCTCGGAGAAGCCACAGATTCCATGGAAAAGAGCTTGGCGACTGAACTTGCTCCATCTTGAGTTGAGTCCCAACTCATTCTCTATCAGATTGAACCGGCTCCCTCTCGAAGATTTCAATCGGTCCCGCAGGTCCTGCACCTCGTACTCTTTCTCATCGGAAGACGACGACGACGACGAAGACAACGACCGCGAATGAGAAAGCGGAGTCGAAGATGACGTCGTTTGCTTCCCTTCCTCTTCCCCTTCCTTTGACGCCGCCTTCACATTCTTCTTCCCCGTCATTTTCAAAAGAAAAAAAAAAGGGAAAAGAAACTCTCAGGCAACTGCTATACTATTATTATTATCCAGAGATGTCAATTTGGCTTTGAACTAACGGTTTACATTTCCTAATTGATCTACGACGTCATGTTGTAGTGTATGTATGTATATGGTTGCGATGAAGGTGACGAGGCGGTTGACGAAGGCCACAAATGCTGGAAATGGAAGTTAGTTAATAGGTCACGGGAGATAACAGAGATGGATGTAGATTCATCACGGGAAGAAAGAAAGGGTTTATGCTGTGGCTATGGCTTGCATATAACAAAAATGACGGTTATGAAAAAGACTTAAGGATCGAAATTAAGAGTGAGAGAGGTATAAGGTTCTTCAATTTCCCGCACAGGGTGGACGCACTCCCTTATATACACCACCAAGGGCTGTCACATTCGAAAATTAAATAGAAAAAATACTAATAATATACCTTTATTATCTTTTTAGTAAAAAATAATCATTATGAGGTAAACTCTTTCTATTTTTTTCCCCTGAATTCTGGATTTAAAAAGCACATATATAAAAAAAAATAATAATGTTAATTGAATGTAGATGGTTGGGACAAAAATTGTGTCACATCTTGATGTTATTTTGTGGGATTATTTTATGAATTTTGCTTGGTATGGTTGAGTTGGACTTGGGTTGTAAATGCGGTCACGAGTGTGATTGAAGATAGCGGCTGATAAACATGGGCGCGCATAGACGGTTGTCCACGGCTCCACGTGGGGTTTTTCGTATGTAAAATACTTTACAAGATAAATGACATGTTATTGATTCATGGTTTTAGATTATTGACCTTTCAACCAAAACAAAGCTTCATGTCGTAATGACAATTAATTATGTAGTATTTTTCATTAATCTACACAACAAGTGTCTTGTCTTGTAAATTGTGTGCTGTAAACATTGTTGACTTTTTATTTTGTGTCGGGACACCATCATTCTTATTCAGATGCTTTAACACGTTGTGTAAGATAATCAAATTTATCGAAATCGATTTTCTACCTACATATAGGAAAAAAAAAAGGTTTGAATTGGTCATGACAGCAAAAGTTTTGCAAAACTAGAGTTCTTTTGATGAAACTCTAGAGGGTACGTAAAAGCAGAATCTGTGCATGAGTTGATGATACTTTAAACAAAATTTTGAAGTGCCTTTGCGCTTTGAAAACACAGTTTATGCATGAATTGATACTTTAAACATCTAGTGGCTACGCAGTCACAGGTATAACTATGTACTACAATTCTACACCAATCTTCAAAGTCATTTTTCATGGTTTAATAACGTAAAAAATACTTGATTATTCCTCACTACGAAGTTGTTCCAGACCCACCTTATAGAAGAAAAACAACTACAGTTATCATTAGCTTTTTCCTCCACTTCACATTCATTATTAACTTTTTTTTTTCCTTTTTCTTTACATAATTTAATATAATTTATTACATGTTTTACTTTTTCTTTCTACCTTTTGTCTTATTCTCAGCCTTCTCAGCTTGAGGTGGACATAATCACTGTCTCCTCACAGAACATTATATTATAAAACAACCAGCTGCTTTGGTTCTATAGTTGAATAGATTCCTAGGTAAAAGAAAAAAAAAAAAGATTCCCAATTCAAATATTAAACTTATAAAATTGTGATTGAGTTTAGATCATTCCAAACCTGATTTCAGGGTTGAAGCTCATGATGATCCAATCATTCATGGATCATGTCCCTTTTCCATCGCCATGCTCCAATTCCTTTTTAAGGTCACGTTCTCGCGCCATGATCATGAAACTATGGACTATCATTGCATCAACATTCACCATATCATTAGTTCATATCCATTTCATCCATCACCATCTACACTCTTGCACTCAAATCTCATAGTAACATGTTTTAGGTTAAAGTTTGGATTACAGATACATTCATGTTCATCAACTAAAGCATCGGAGTTCAGAACGGATCATCACAAAAATTCAACCACATATTGATGCCAAGTATATATTGAACAGGTTCATTTTAATATATATATATATATAATATCAGAACAAATTCAATTTAGAAGATTTCGTTAATTATATTGTTTTTGTTTCTATTTTTTATGTTAATATATGTCAATAAATTTTATAAAATTATCTTTTAATTATTTTTCTCAAAAAACTATGTTTTTATGGTCAAGATGTAGCTAATTTAATTAATTACAAGTTTGCTATATATGGCACTGTTTATTATTAGTTTCGAAACTAGCTACTTTATTTTAGGTAGTGGTTAGGTCTTTATCTTTTAGCAATTTAAGTAAATAAAGGCTTTACTCAACAGTTGCTATAATGACAATATTAGTTTATCTTTTTTATCAATTATGAAAACATTTTTTGGCTTTTATACTTTGAATATAGAAAAACGTATATAATAAAAGTATAAATTTCTTGCGTACACGTTTTTGATGATATTAAAAACTAATAACAACACGAACAAACTTATATTATGGTATATTAAATCGACCAAATTGATCTCCACAATTTCAGCTTATACTTAATATCGATAAAAATTTCATTTTTGGTAATGAATGTTAAATATATTCCTTTGAAAACGATAGAAAGCTAATTTAACTAAAATAAACACCCAGAGACCAAGTGAACCTTTAGATAATTTGATTATGACTAGGGTATGAGTTGTATGCGTAAGGTGAACTAATCCACTTCTGTTAGTATTTTTGCCTTTTTTTAATCTGGGTATTTATCTGTATATATGTCCCTTTTTATTTCAATGTATAATGTACTAAACGAAAAGTTTTATAGTATAAATACACTATTATAATTCATTTCCATAGTAAAAATTAAAAATAATACCTATGTATTTTGGTATGTTTAATAATAACATATATCTCTTGAAAACGAAGGTGAAAAACAATTGAAAGAACACAGAAAAATAGAAGAAAAGTAAAAAATATTTATTGTCGTTTGTATGGATTTAACGGAAAGGATTTTATTGACACAATTCTTATCAAGTGAGGACGCAATTGACATACTCGAACGGGATAAAATAGAGTATTAAACCAATTATAATTTATATATAACCTTTATATTTTAAATAAAAATAATTTTTTATAAATGTAAGATTTGGACTTTGGATCAGGTTTAATTGACAAAAAAGATTGTATAAAAACGAACAATGTTGAATTTTGGGCATAAAATTATGTTGGAAAAGAATGGAACTTATTATCCATAAAGTTTCTAATTGCTCGAATCTAAATATGAGTTTAAGTCTCACATTGGATAAAAATGAGAAAATAGAACACTACATAAAGGAAAGACTCATCAATCCATTGACTGGATACAGAGTAGTATCAATCTCTTATATGGTTGGACTCAAATCTTATTGGTATTGTATCTCCCAGTGAACCCTCTCCTTGATAAACTCAAAAATAATGGGGATTTGGAGAGTTCAATTATAACCATAAAGTCCATAAGACATGAAATAAAATAATTGTAGTTAAAGTTTTGTTTAATAAGGAAATTTAGGTATTTGTTGTCACTAATGACCAGTGGATGTAATTTGTGTTAATTAGCCGTGGGATTGGGCTATCCACTATCCACACACCATGATTACCCACTGCTTTTGAGTTATTTATAGAGCTACAGAACACAATATTAGTGCATTCACCACTATTTCTTCTATGCACCTCATTTTCCTTATACTTTATTTTTCTGCAACTAAAACTTTATACATTATTTTGCTTATCGATCCACGTTGCTTGTCTCAAGGGAAGATGAAATTAAGAATGCTAGGTTTACTGATCTGCTATTTGCAAACTTTTAAAACTTTCATTCATTTGACTCTTGTTTCTAAAATAGTAATTGAAATAATTATTTAAGATTTACAAGGTGACATGAAGGTGCAAGTTGAAAATTCATGTATTATTAAATTGCGAAAGGTTAAACATAGACCAACGATGTGTTTGTTCCTTTTTTTGTTAATCAGATTATAATAAATCAGCATGGTGGGGAGCAGCAAGCATAAACCTGGCATATTCAAGAAATTAGACAAGAAGATTAACCACTAATCGTGTTTCAAAATATGATTAACCAATAATGGAAATCTACTGTCACAGTCCACATTCTATTCAAATTTTTAAACTCCTTATTGAAGCATTTTACGTCAACAATACTGAAAAGGTTGACGACACCAAAATAAAGGAATAAAAAATTAGATAGCACAACTTTTTATCTATTTGTTTTTTTTTACCATATGATCATATCTCTTCTGGAGGAAAATCAAAAGCGTATAGTTATCAATTATCATACGCGTATATACTTATTATCATAAGCGTATAGTTATTTATCATAAGCGTATACGATAACTAAAGAAAGATAAGTAGCTTCTTCTTCCTCGATGAATGTTATTAATTTTCTTATAGACAATGATATTTTTTGACAATTTTTTTAACAATTTTTTGACAACATAATACATGTTATTATTTGATTGATCTGTTTGAATTTATATTTAAAAAAATATTTGAAACGGGACCAATCATAAATTATCATATATGCGTTGTAAAAAAGTTGTAAAAAAAATGTTAAAAAGAGATTTTTATTTTTTTTTCCTTTTCTTATAGCAATGAAATTATAACTTTTAAACGAGTGGTTGCTGTCTCAGCAAGCAGTCACATTAAGTAGAGAGGTTGCTTTGAATGTATTCATTACACGCATGCTGCTTTTGTTTCCAGTGCCTCTGCCATTAGATTCTGACCACAAAAATAAATATACATTGTCATCCCTTTTCCAAAAAAAAAATCTTAATTTTAAATTTTAAATTTATATTAATTAAAAACAAAAAGTAAAATAATATATAAAAAATTTAAAAATTATTAATTAAAAATTTAAAATTTAAAATTTAATTTATATTTATTAATGTCGAATCTTCTTGCTAAATCTTACCCAACAGTTAAATTCCTCGTCAATTAAAGCTGGGTATACTGGTCATGGCAGTGAGAAATACTTAGCCAATAAAATAAAATATAATCAAATAAGTTGCCTAAACAGTGGGTGGGTGTCTGGCCATTGCCACATGTTGCAGTACAGACATCATATAAATTAACTATCGTGGAACGAGATTTTAAAAAATAATAATATATTCATTATATTAATTTTAATTTATAGAAATATAATTACGATTTGATGTAAGTATTTTGTTTTATAAAATTAAATTATAATTTTGATTATTTACATAATGATAATTTTTTTAATTACTTAATATATATATATATATATATATAGAATAATAATATACTGTATAATTATTTTATACTTTGAGTTAATCAAAATTAAAAATTTAACTTTAATTTTAAATGAAATAAATAATATATAAAAATATAAATAATAGACTTTTAATAAAAGTAAAGATGAACAATACAAAAGTTGTTGAGTAAATTCTATAAAGATTAGAGGATAAAAAAACACGAAGAATAGATGATATAAAATTATAAACATAAAAAAAATGAAAAGAGTAGACTCTTTACAGATACAGATTAAATAATACAAAGAAAATATAAATAAAAAATCTAAAATTACAAAGGATAAATCATGTAGAAAAAAATATAAAAAGTAAATTTTGTAAAAATATAAAGTTAGACATGTAGTGAAACCATTATGTTTTAGCAGAAATTCATATTTCAAACTTTTATTCACAGTGTTTTCTTTGCAATAACAAATTGTAAATAGTATAAATATTTTAATAATTCACATGGTTGGAAAGAATTACGGTTTAGAATGAATAAATTGAAAAGGATATATATTTTTTTGTTATTCATTTTACATCTTTGTTATGAAATAATTAAACATATACATTACAAACTATTTTGACACTTTTATGCATTTTATTTACTCCATTTTTATTTCATTTTGTTATTAATTTATTTGTATACAGTTAGGTTGTATTTTTTTTTTCATGTATTACCATTGCCATCTAATTGATGAAATCGATAAAATTAATTAACACATTGATGAAAATAACACATGAAGAAATTGAGTTTCTAATAATTCAAAAAATAGAATTATACTTACTAATTAAAAATATAACGCATACAGAAAAAGAACTAATTATTACATCACTAAAATACAGCATCATTCCAATTATTTTAGAAAACAAACTAAAATTAGAAATACATCAATCAATAATCAATATGAATAAATCGACATTTAATAAGAATACAACCCCATCACAAATAGGTTAATAAATCATTTTTAATAAATCAATATCAAATGTGAATAAATAAATGGTAAACAAATAAAAACATAAAAATTATACATTACAGAAATGAGTATTTCACATAAGTATAGCGTTCATGCTTCTTTTGAAAATACGTTAAATAAAGTAAAATAATGAAACATATTCAAAATAATTGATGGAACAGGCTTTAGGGTTTTGTTTAATTAACAATACAAAAACTATTTTAAATAGTATTTTAAAATATTTTTAATATAATAGGGTATCCTTCCCTTTTAGTTGCAACATCTGCAAAATCTATAATATTAATATATTTCTTCTATTATTTATAATTTAAGTTTGGTAAGATTATTTTTTATAATCTTTGTATGGACTAAACTCAAATGTTTGAATATACACAATCAATCTAACATTCCATCTCATTTTCTCTATCAACAAGTCTCCTTCTCTTACAAGATTTTTCCACCTCATTCAACCTTTGTTAGAGAACTATCACAAATATGTTTTCAAGTTATTCATCAATTCATTTTTATCGCTCAACAATACGTTTTCAAGGATCATAATATCCTATTTAGTTTACTCAAAATAAATAGAGTAATGAAGACAACGAAACCCTTAAAGAAGAATATCAAAGACAACTAAGAAGACTAAGAAAAAAACTTACATGTGACACTGATGATAACATACATATAAATGTCTTTAATATATCATGTAATATAAAATTTATTGAATGCAAGTGTTATCTTTATCATTAGACCAAATAATCAGAAAAGCACTGACACTAACAAGAAAAATCATATGAAAACAATAACATGGTGGTCCTAAATATTTATTGAATGTGCATGCTTATATTTTGAAGCATTGCATCTGTGTTTAGGTTGAGGCAGTGGTGTTCAATTCGGAGCTTAAACGACGCCATCGAAGGAAGCTACATAGGAAGAAGGAGACAGTAGCCAGAAACAGAACAGAGAGAATTCCGTAGATAATAATGTCAACTCTTTTGATGTGAAAATGATGATTTCCATCATCCTGAAGAAGTCTACGGTGGTGCCCTTCAACCATGTCTGTGGCTGCTGAGAACAAACTGAGAATGCACAATGTCCACATCATTGTTTATGGGAGAGAGTGCATCTTTAGTTTATTTATATATTAATTTAGACAATGATATTTTAATAATTTTTTTATAACAGGACACGTGTCACAATTCTATTGGTCTGTTTGAATTTATTTTAAAAAAATATTTGAAACGGACCAATCACAGACTGCCACGTATACATTATCAAAAAATTGTTAAAAAAAAGTTGTTAAAGAGACTTTTTCCTATTAATTTTGGATGACAGAGGTAAGAAGAGGGAATTTATGTGCTTGCATGCATGCAATAGAGTGATCATTATGACTGTACATGAAAAAAGATTATTACTATTGCATGCCAAAACTTATCATATATAAATTAAGAAACATGTGTAAGGAAAAATACAATATGTTATTAAAAATGATTAAGAAATTAAGTGAGAAAATGAGTGAGGAAGTGGCAATTCAGAGGCACTGTTTCAATATTTTTGCCATCTGAGAAGTAGACAGAGGCCACAATAGTTGGATTTTATTTCCAGTTCCCCTACCAGTTATTCTCCATTAATTGCGTGTGCCTTTCTCTGTATAACATAATTCACCTTGTACAATAATATTTAGAAATTCTTTTCATTAAAAGTATAGAAACTCATTTATGCTGACATCAATGTTTGGTAAAGTTTGAGTTTTAATAAAATTATGAGCGGGTAAAATAAACAATTTTTAAGAGAAGAATTATCGGTGTCACATATAAGCTATCAATGTTTATCCTTGAATTTTAATCATACTTTTGAATATGGAGTAATCTAAGAGTAATTTTTTGGTTGTGGTTAGTGATCTTGAAACTCTCAGTCCATCTTAATTAAAAGTGCTACCACAAGTAAATGAAAAGTTTCAAATGTTTGGACTTTTTTCACAAAAATTAAAAAAAAAAAAAAAAAAACAGAGAGACAAGAATGACATTGAAAAGACTCTTTATATAAGTATTGTGAGTATGACTACAAAGTTGACATGAAATATAGCAACATTACTGTATTAAATATGAAAAAGGAATACATAAAAGAAATGGATAAGTTAAACGAAAAGGATGATTGACATGATTATCATCGTATTATGAATGAAAAAAATAGACTTAGACCAGGTCAACTGTAAAGTTTTATCAATCCAAGTTGAAGATTATTGCAGAAGATGAATAGCAAAATGATGAAAGATATGTCAAAGAAATAAAAGTTGACGGTAAGGTTGAGATTGAAGATCCATATTTATAGAAGGACAAAATTAGTAATTAGTAAAAAGTTGAAGTCTTACAAGTGTGATTAAGAGAAGAAACACACCAAAATAACTTATTACGAACCATTAACATTTGGCATCGAGCTAAAAAACGTTAAACAAACGTTTGTTGATATCCATACTTTTTCGAGTTAAGTAAAAAAAAGTTAAACAAATCCTAATATGTTAATCCATCAAGCGTTGAGCTAAAAAAAGTGAAATACACAGGAAAACACTAGAAAGAGAGGAAGGTGAATAGTATTTTTCTAAATTTTTGCAAGAGGTGTCTGATGAGTTTTCAAAGAGATTACTAAACAAGGGTATGCTTTAGACGATGACATAGAAAACTTAACAAATCATTTAAAGAAGAAAAACATTAAAATACAATTTTTATACCAGTTCACTTAACTTAAGTTATGTCTAGTTCTTCCTTAAGAACTTTTAAAATGGTTTCACTAATATTTTAGCAAAATTACAATGAGTATAACTCACTTTTGATTACAAGTCTTGTTACCACTCCTGATCCCTTAATCAATCTTGACTAGTTTGAGTTTAACCGCTCCTAGTTTATAAGTATTTTAAACACTTCTAGTTTTCTAGTCAATCCTAACTAGCCTAAATATTCTTACACCATTCCTGATTTACAAGTGTTTGATTACAAGAAGGAAAATAACTTTCAATAAGAAAAATTTAATCAAAACAATATATTCTTAAATTTTTGTAATTGCTCTCTCTCACTCTACTTTTTGTGAAAGCATTAGAGGATGTAAGCTCGAAGCAAATCACTTTATTTATGTTGATTCTCTAAATTTTTTTTTTTTTCTTTCATGAGCATTTGAGTTTAGATGATATATATATACATATATATATATATATATACATATACATATATATATATATACATATATATATATA
>NC_028356.1:7113204-7182847 GCF_000741045.1 Vigna radiata var. radiata | reverse complement strand
AGGGTACTTTTGTCTACTATAATCCGGTACACATTGTTAAAACGTACCAACTGAAAAACAGGCGTACGCGTGTTAACAAACCCCATATATATATATATATATATATATATATATATATATATATATATAAACTTCTAATTTAAATTCCAAGGGATTAAGATATTTAACTCAAAATAATCCTAACAAATGACAGTGTTGTGTTATGTTGCTTTGCAAGGTAATCTTCTAGCTGCATAATAAACTTACCAACATGCCATTTGATATGGAGAAAATATTTTCAAATAATCATTCTTGATGTTAGAATTCTTTAAAATAAATTCTAGTTAGTTGGTTCAAAATACTTTATAATTTTTCTATAAATAAAAAGATAGTGTGATATAACGATTTTTAAAGTGATAGCAGGAGGAAACAAAAGGAGAGACATGAAACGTAGAATTCATGAAATAATGACAACCAAATAGTTTAAGGTAACAAGTTGTACAATATTAACATGACATTACCATTTTGAAATCGTTAAATTTTTGTAACCAAAGTTATAATTCTACAATTCTGTACTTAACCAGGTCTAATACAGAATTAAATTCTAATTAATTATTACTACAACTAGTTCAAAATATATGTAGGGGAGCTTTGAGAAAGGATATAGAAATACTATTTCATTAATTAATAAGGAGAAGTTTGCACAATGATATGAAGTAATCAGAAAATTAATCACTAATAATTTAAATCATATGAAAACAAAAACCTAGCTGTCCCATAAACATTTATTGAATTCGATGCATTGGATGACTCTTGTGGTTGTGGTCGTGGTCGTGGTGCAGGGGCATCCTATCTGGAGCGAAGGTAGCGAAATAAGGCGAGGCCGATAAAGATCAGAAACAGAAGACCGATGGTTGCGTAGACGAAAATGCCAGGGCTTTTGAATATATCAGACATGTGAGAATGATGATTTTCCTCATTGGCATTATCAGTATACTGAAGGAATCTACGGTGATTCCCAACAACCATGTCGGTGGCTGCAAAAGCTGCTGTTAAGAAAAAAATGAGAATGCACATGATCTTGGTGAGTGTCCTTGTCCACAGCATTGTGTATGAAGAAGATTTTCTGGAAAGAGTTAACTCTGCAACAAATGGATGAGTTAGATGTGATGGAAGAAAGATGCATCCGTTCAATGATATTTATGAAGAAAGATTATTGTGTTGCATGCATGAGATCTAGTGATGGAAGAAAGGTGCGTTCAGTTCAATGATATTTATGAGGAAAGATTAAGGTGGCAAAGGTTTTGTTCCCCAACTACATGATTACCATTTTAAACGAGAAATTATTCAGTTGAACATGCCTGATTATATATTGTACTCACAATCCTCACATTTATCAGGAAAATATATCCACGTCTCATTTTTTTTTCAATAATGAAAAAAAAGGGATACTATTAATAATATTATGCTTTAGAAGAGTTTTATTTGAATTTTTTTACTTAAAAATTTATTAGTTTTTCATGTTGTTGCAACCGGAATAGCGACGAAACGGCGAACCGAAAACAAACGGATTTAAGAAAAGATTTTAGGAGTTGTCACCTTAATTTATTATGAAAAACTATGAAAAACCATAAAATAAAACATGATCTACGAAAACTAGATTTTAGATTCGAAAATCCGTTAGGTGTAAAGAAGGTGTTAAATGTGTTTGGCAATACCTTTAATTAAATATATAAAGTTGATGTGGTTTTCAGAAATATTTAATTTTCCCAAAAATAAAAATATAAAGAAATTATTAGAAAGAAAAAAATATTTTTCATTTTATGAATCCGTGACTTTACTCTAGGTATATCCATTTATAATGGACAATGGACATTTATCTAAAAAAAAGTTTGTGAGTTTGTTTAAAACTTATTATGAATTGTTTGAGATTTTTAAAAAGTGAACCCTTGAAAAAAGTTGTGAGTTTGTTTAAAACTTATTATGAATTGTTTGAGATTTTTAAAAAGTAAATCCAACAGACCTTGCTCCTAAGTATGTCCGCTTATGACAAAAAAAAAATCAGAAATAACATAGTTCTGAAAAAAAAAGGTTTAGTTTAACAAAATTGACTTTTTTTTGTTTTAAATATTTTGTATTTTTTTTATATTTTAAGAATGGTGGAAAAAGAAAGAAACCAATCATAGGTTGACCGATACCCTTTATTTTATGATTTATTTAGGAAAATACGTGATAAGATTTTTTTTTTTTTTTGAAATTGTTTATTTATTATTTAATTTTAAACAAAATAATAAAATCACATTATGCAAGAGATATAACTAATACCAAAAGAAACAAGAGAAAATAATCTCTTTTACTATTTTTTTTTAAAAAAAACGTTATTTTGTTATAGTAAAAAAAGTAGTACCTTATAAAAAAAGACATCAAAGTACAATAAAACCAAAAAAAAAAGAATGGTGTAGAGATACGTACCTTTTTAGCTTTCGGTACTCTCCTAATCCTTTTTGGTTGCCCTTGGCCAAACTTATTTTTCTCTATACTCTTTTTTTTTTTTTTTCTTTCTATTGTTTCTGTCTGTCTCTCTCTATTTTTTTTCCTTATTTTTTATATCACAGAATGCGTATTTATATACACACTTTGTAATAATCTTGTCGTAATCGTGAATTAATTGACAAGGAACAAAATAGGGAAAAAAATGGTCTTGATTACTAATCAAATAATATTATAAGACATTGATTATAATTATTGACTAGAAAATTGATTCAAATTATTATCAGATTAAACTAATATTTCAAAAATATTACATATTACTATAATAAACTAATATTTCAAAAATATTCTAAAGTGATGTGTCTAATATTAAAGAACATTATTTTATTATTTTTTTTTTCTTTTTTTTTCTTCATCCACCATTGATTATTATTTTTTTATTCTTTAATTTTAATTATTTACTTTTCCGGACGAAATTAGGTGTTGACATATGTTATTATTAATATATAAAAACATTGTTACTTAAATTTATTAATATTTTTAATAATATTTTCTGGTTATCCGCGATTATCCTAAATAATCTAATAAACAAGATTGTGTTTAAGAATGAAAACTAACATAATGAGAATAAATTTCATTATTTTATATTCATTTTTAAGGTAAAATTTCATCATCATCCCTACAATTATGGAGTTTTGTATCAAAATTGAGATATAAGCGAATTATAATTTTATGCCAAGCATAGGGACTACAAGATATTTAACTCATAAAATAATCCTAACTAATGACAGTGTTTTGTTATATTGCTTTGCAAGGTAACCTTCTAGCTGCATACTAAATACTAAACTTACCAACATGCCATTTGATATGGAGAAAATATTTTCAAATAATCTTCCTGATGTTAGAATTCTTTAAACGGAATAAATTCTAGTTAGTTTGTTCAAAATACTTTATAAGTTTTCTATAAATAAAAAGATTATGTGACATCGAATTTTAAAGTGATAACGGGTGGAAACAAAAGGAGACATGAAACGTAGAATTCATGAAATAATGACAACCAAATAGTTTAAGGTGACAAGTAATACAATATTAACATGACATTACATTTTGAAATCGTTAAATTTTCGTCCACTGATTTTGTAACCAAAGTTATAATTCTACAATTCTGCACTTAACAGGTCTAATACAGAATTAAACATAACATTGTAATTAATTATTACTACAACTAGTTCAGATGTAAATTAAAAAGGAAAGGATGCCTTAAATTGGTTATATGCATCTTTGTCTGCTTCAAGTTGCTGTCGAAGGGCTTTTTCTTTTGCCTCAATGCCTGCAAGATCAAAAACCAGGTCTTTAGTCTGGTGAGCCCATAAGATGCTATCATTCTTCAATGTCTCCCTTTGTTTCTCGCCTTCATTTATAGCCAACTGAAAGGTCTCTCTCTCTTCCTTCAGTTTAGATAATTGTTCTTCAAGTTGTTCAATAGAAGAAGATATTTCATTGACCCTGATGTTGGCAATTGAAATGGACGTTGTGATTTGCTCTTGTGCATGTTTAGTTTCTTGCAGTTTGTGAAGGATATTTTCTTTAGCCCGGTTCAACTTGACTTTCTTTATTCCAACTGTACAAGATTCTCTATGGTGAGCAATAGCACTGTTGAAGAACAGTCTGAATGTCCTCATGAATGTTTGCTGGGCAAGAGAAAGTAAATTCTCATTCTTCTGCAACTCTTCAAGAATAAGTAGGACTTTTGATAATTGCTCATAGTCTGTAACAAAATCACCTAAGCTGAACGTCTGCATCAAGTCTTTTAGCTCTTTTGACAGAATATCTGTAGGGGAGCTTTGAGCTTCTGGTGGTTCTGATAGAGTAGCAGATTGTGGAGTTTTGGAAGAAATGGAAACCTTCCCCGTCAGGATATTTTCAATGGCACTCAAAGGGTCATCTTCGATCATTTTGTCTATGGCTTCTACATCGAGTAGGGTGTTTCCAGAAGAGACTTCATCAGCCTTTGGGTCCACTGGATCTGGTTGAGAATCTTCAGCCTTGCGGGAAGCAACCTGCTCTTGTGCATTGGCTGGGGCAGGGTTAACCTTCTCCACCTCTTCGACAAGTCTTTCACTGAATATTGGCTCAGCAGTATTTATATTTTCAACGTGAGGAGCATCAACATTGACTGGAGCAGCTGCAGGAGGATTGTGATGAGGGGGTAAACCAGTAGTAGAGCTAGTAATTGCAGCAGTTGGAACCTTTCTGGGAGCAGTTTTCTTTGCAGTCTTGCTCGTTTGACCATAATACCGCTTCCGAGGTAGTCTTTTTCTTTTGTAGATTAAGGGGTCGATTTCCGAAGAGGCTTCTTTGTCATCTAATGGGGAACTCTCTTTGCCATCTACTTGGGAACTCTCTTTGCCATTGACTAGGGAACTCTCTGCAGTCCGCCTCTGTTATGATAGAAATAAATGTTATAGTGATTATGAAGTAGAGGTACTTTGACAAGTAGTGATGTAAGAAATTTTACCTTCAGTAATGCAATTAGTTTTACCTTCAATAACTCCTCAGATGACGATGCTTCAGGCACATTGTCGGCAGTTCTATCAGCCACATGCTTTATTCTTTTGGATCTCCTGGGTGTTGATGGGGGATTGGGTGTCTGGTTGATTATGAACTTGGTAGGCTGGGAGCAAGAAGAATTTCATCAGAAGCCAATGCAGTGAATTTTATGGAATATTTCAAAGATTTTGGATGGGAATTACCTTCGTTTTTCGTGGTCTTCCACGTCTTGAAGATGTCAATGGTTCATGGATGGAAGGTGAAATCTTGGATTTCATCTTTACAGAGCCGTTGTTGGATTCCCCGTATTCTTGATCTTTAGGAGGGTCCATCTTTTCGGTTACTTTCGAAACTACAAAGAAAATGACTTCGGTTAAATATATGATAAAAATGTTGAAATGAAATGCATGAAAATTATTGGATGTGCAAAGGGAGAAAGTTTCAGCCTTTGGATATTTAATGAAAAATGCCATAAAAATTATTTAGGTAAATGGGAAAAGTTTTTTTAATTCTTCTTTCGTTTTTGTAAGCACCAAAAAGCTCCACTTGGTGGGTGTGGAGACATACCAGCCTCGGTGAAGGGAGTATTAGGTAGTAGTAGTTTTTCAGACTTCAGAAAAGGTTTTCAAACTTCATATCTTCAAGTCATGGATTTGACACCCAGGTCACGATGATAAAAGTACTGTTTCTGATTAAAACAGTGAAGTACCTAGGCAAATGGAAGATTATGCCTTAAATAGAGCATTCGACAGAAGGGGATTCAAAGATGGAAAGAATTTCAAGGTAACAAATGAGTAAGAAATTGGAAAAAGGATTTGAAAAAGTCCAATGAACATTGCCAATGAGACCCCAAAAAAGAGACTCCAGTCTAGAAAATTCCATATCATTTATGTGACAAAAGAATTGGAACCTCAGAGAAAAATAAAGAATCATACCGGTAATTTTAAATGCTAGATATTATATATCTTTGCAGAAAAGATGTATGCATGAACAAATATAACTATCAGTAGTGTGGCATGCAACTGCAACTCTCTATGATTTAGTGCACAAGAGAAAACACATACAGCTTCATTTTCTAAACCAAATTCGTACCAGATCTTGTCCTTATTTTACCACTGTCATCACAAAAATCTCTTGGAAGCGTCGACGGTGACTGATGTTGAGGCACATTTTGTGAACATTCTGGCAGTTGGTGTTCTGTATCTTGAGGTTGTTCTCTATTAGCCTTGGGAGAGTCGGTACCAGTAAGTGGCTTTGCATTGTTATGGTCAGCCGATGCAGTAGTATTAGTATTCCATTTTTTCATTTCCTGCCCATAATAATCATGCCAAAATATAAGCTCATTTTCGATGGGGGGAGGGAGGTTGGGAAACAACAAAGGGGAAAAAAACCATATAAGAAGGTACTCTTCAACAAATCATATGATAAGAGCATCTAAACGTAAGTCAGGAGTTTTGAGAATAGCACAGAGAGATGTTTAAATATTGAAGCATAAACTAACCAAATACCATTACCTCGTGATGCTCAGGAGAAGCCAGGTGTGAACGTATAGGCTCCAACATAACCACACCACATACCTGGCAAACAGGCTGCCGAAGTTCATTATACCTGTAATTACATAAAAATCATCTAAGGTATAAAATTATGCATATAAGATGAAGTTCCTGGCAAGCATTCAGAGAATAAGAAAATAAGAAGGCAAAATGAATTGAGTTTCTCGCATAAGTTAAAATCAACTAGTACACATGACATTTACAGAATCACTTTGCAATGAACTTCTCCAAAATATAAAATGCACAACATGAAAAAGCTAGATATATTCTCCCTTCTTATTTCCCTCTTCTATAAGCAGTTTATCTAAACAGGTTATTGCATACAAAATGAAACACATCTTGAGAAATAATACTTTCATGTTGTATACTCAAACATAGCTGCCAACAAATTTTACCAGAAAATCAACCAAATCCATAAATGGACATAACTCAATGCATAACCAGAAGGTTTTTAAAGACTAGTGCGTCATTCACAAGTAAAGAACAAAAAAAATTAGAAAAACAATCATGACGGCTGCGTTTGCAATAAAATCAACATAAGGTAACAAATAATCACTTCCATAAGCAAAGTTGTAAGAAGAAAAAAAAGAAGGAAAATTGAAGTTAGAGATAGATGCGTGAAGAAGTGCAAACCTCACTAGGGGGAATACAGGGTACTTCACTTTCTTCTTAAAACTTAAGCTAACACGAGACATTGCCTTCTTCTTTACCGGAGCATCCATGTTTCCTGCTCGTAAGCAGAAGAAGAATGTAGCGTAAGGGGAAAAGATTGAAAACGCAACACACTTTGAACGGAACCCTCAACACACCCAAGAAATTGTTGAACCCTTGTTTTATATATTGTTGTTCAAAATTTTCAATTTACCTCGAAAAAAGAGACAAGGGTCCGAATTGAAACAGGGTAATTTAACCCGACCCGGTTAATTGGACCCGAAATGAAACCTCTACAATTAGTTGTGTTTAGAGGGTTTTAGCAAGGAGAGAGAAAATGGAGAGAGGGAAATATTTGGCATTGGTGGGAGGAGGAGCTCTCTTGGGCTCTGTATCTACCTTCTTTCTTCTTAGGCTTCTTCAATCTCAAAAGTATGCAACTTCTTTACCCTTTTAATCTCCTCTTGTTAACTATCTGAGCTGAACTACTTTTTTTTTTTTTTGTTTTGTTACATATGTATATGTATGTGTGTGTATATAAAGATATATATGTGTGTGTTTGTGTGTATATATATGTGTGTATAATGACTGGTCCTTTGGTTGTTGGAACCCACAAAGAAAGGGCTGGTGCTAAAACAACGTTATTGCTTACAATTTGAAACTTTGCGATAATTGAGTGTCGTAAAAGGTGATGGGTTGGTTGGATCAAGTTGTTTAACTTTAGAGTCGTTGAGCAAAGGGATACTTTTTTTTACTGTACTTTGGATGCTACTGAATGCTTGTTGTGATGTTTGCAGAAGAGGTGTATCGCAGTGCAGTAAGAATGTTACGGCTGATTTCAATGGTAAGTGGCCTGAAAGAATGGATTTTAACAGTGCAGTGAATGGCTGTTGACCAATTTGTCTCCACTTCTTTTGTTATGATGACTCTATTTATTCCTGCTTCTGAACGATAATCCCTTTTGTATTTGACTAATTAAAATCTTTGATTATAAAAATTGCACATTCACTCGCATACTAATCACTCATCAATAGTGGAGAGTTGAAGTTGCAATTAGTCACACAGATGTCGATGCTTAGTTTCTTGTCTTATGTTTGTTTCATCGGAAATAGAGAGGAAGGAAACGGAGATATGGGGAAATGCCAAGTTTTATAGTTTGTTTAGTAGGTAATGGGTTTTGCATTTTTTTTTCTTTACTTTATAATTAGCAAAAGGGAAAAAAAAAACTGCATTCGTAAGATAGTTCCTTAAATCTTAGTTATTGTAGAACTGGTATTCCTTGTAAATGTATTAGTTTGAGGTCATCTAAGGTTCAATGTTTTTCTGGCCAAAAGTATCTTGATATTGTATTTTAGGTTTTCTAGATAGAGCATTTAGAGTTGAGTGTCTTTGCTCAGGGTGAGAGGTGCTTTTTATAGACTTTGGCTAGTTTGTTTTGTTACCCATGTATCCTAAATGTTATTATCTATCCCTTAAAGCTCGTATTAACTAACCAATTTCAAGTACTACAAGTAGTTATTTCCCTTGTTTTTTCTCTAAGATTTCTGGTAGTTTTATTGAATTCCTATGTTAATTATTAATAGACTATATAATTGACTTGTTAGATCATTTATATTCTCCTTTATAGGAAGTCACGCTAACTACTGATACAAATGCAGACTGTATAAACCTGTTAGAAACAAGTTTCTATGTGACTAATGCTCCTATCTGCTTAATCCTACTTTCACATCGGGAAATTAATAAGACTGCTTCTCTAAGTCTCCTTATAAGTGTTGGACTTTGTGTCTCATACAGGTTTTGAGGGATGCTCTATTTCTGGAAAGAAAAATGATAGGGTGGTTAACGAAGATCTTCTGAAAGATGAGATTGTTTCAGAGCAGCTAACTAGGTATTGCAAGTGGTTGCCAATAAATTTAATTTAGCATTTTCTCTGAACTTATTTCTGACTGTAACTCTGTTCTACATTGTTGTGTTAATTGGTAAAACATGATCTAAGAAGCACCTGCAATATTGTTTCAATTAAACTGTGAGCTCTTTTAGCCGTTTAAGAAGTTTTAGAGCTCATGCGTCAATTACCAAAATAGTTGGACTATCCTTGGTGCTATTTTTTACAGTTAGTGTTTGATGTTTAATACAGGTTGGACATGGCATGAAATATTTTTTCCTTGCATAGAAATTTTTCACTTTACATGTTGTCCCACAACTCCCAATATCATGGATAACCTATGAAATATTATTACATTGATTCTATTTTGAAAGACAACTTTTTGCCATCAAGGCAGAAAGGCAGAATTTTCATTGCTTGATGTGAATTACTGAGATAAGAAGAAACCGAAAAAAAGGGGGTTAGTTTGACTGCTGGAATATTTCTTCTCTTTGATTTTTGGGACTACCAACACATCTCCTGCAATGCTTAAATGCCCATTGCACACACACACACACACAATGGATGGTACTTTCTTGATATGTCTATTTTTTCTTGGACTTCTGTTAATCAAATTGTTTTTGGGTGGAATGTTTTTGCCGTAACTAGGAACATTCAGTTTTTTGGCTTTGAATCTCAGCAAAGAGTGACTGGATCATATGTAGTGGTCATTGGTCTTGGAGGTGTCGGTAGTCATGCTGCTACTATGCTGTTAAGATCAGGGATTGGCAAGCTTCTTCTTGTTGACTTTGACCAGGTTTTTTCTCAGATTGATTCTCTCCTTAATGCTTAATGTCATCTACAAAACATCGTTTCCACCAAACTGTGAAGTTTTATTTATTTACATTGTGAAATGGATGTTATGACTCTAATATCAATGTTATTTAGAGCTTCCTTTCTTCATTTTGGATGGAAGTTCTGTATTTATGTGCTTAAATGGTATGGCTACATAATACTCATAAGTTTCGGAATATACTACTTTAAAGATAAAAAAATGTAAATTTATCAACTATTATAGTTTACTTAAGAAACTGGAGTTTAGATTGGAAAAAAGATTTGGGTACTTGGTTCTTTTCTTATTAGCTATCATGAATGGTATTTTAGTAGTTACTCTATTCACGTTAAATGTCAATCTATACGAGCCTTTATTGTTAATTACTTTAGTGCATGGCTGAAGAATCTCAGCTAAAATCCTGTTAACAATATTATTAAGCTGTATTTGTAAAACAGAGTAAAAAAATGATAAAGTAGTTCTATCTTTTGCTGTCATATTTTCCCAACTCTAGAATTTTTGTAAGCCTGTGCCTTCCATACAGTTTTGTACTTATTTATTTGTTAAATGAGAAGGTTTCTCTTTCATCACTAAATCGACATGCTGTTGCGACAAGAGCAGATGTTGGCATCTCGAAAGCTCATTGCCTTAAGGAGTACTTCTTATCTGTCTTTCCAGAGTGCCAAGTAGATGCCAAAGTGTTATTATATGATTCATCCACTGAAGAAGAAATTCTCTCAGGCCACCCAGACTTTGTATTGGATTGTATTGATAACATTGATACAAAGGTATCCTCTAAAGATTACTCTCTACTTGACTGAATTGTTACAAGTTCATGCTGCCATTCTATCATATAACATAGGTATCCCTCAATCCTCTGTTGTGAGAGGCATTATGATCAGGCACTAATGGTTGTTTTATATTCATAATCTTTTACTTTTCTTTCCTTCAATTTCTTTAGCTTTTAACTTGTGAAATAGAAACATTTTGGGATCCATATATGAATGTGGTCTGATGGATAATTTATATTGGTAATACATATGCCAATATGACGTGGTTGGCTTTGGAAAACTTGATAAAAATTGTTCTCCTATCCTGTGCTCCTTACTATTAACAATCATGCCATTCATATCCAAATATTATTGTCATAAGCTTGATCTTTCATTGCATGGTTTGTCATATGTCATAGGTGGCACTTCTTGCTGCATGTGTACGCAGGGGTTTGAAGGTTCTATCTGCCACAGGGGCTGGTGCCAGAGCTGATCCAACAAGAATACGCATTGCTGATCTGAGAGAGTCTACTAATGATCCATTGTCTCGAGCTGTAATGTTCCTTTAAGTCTCTTTTTTATTGTATTTTCTAGAGCTTAAACCATATAAATTAGTTGTTATAGAAATTTAGCACTAATTGTCATTCCCAATAGCCTAATAGCCTAATCATCCCAATAGTGAACTAATGCATTGCTCTTCAACACCATCTGCCAATTACAATTTACTGACTTTGCGTATAGAAAGCACAGCTGCACTTGTGCGCACCAAAATTGATAATATCATTGTTAAAGACAAGTTTTCAGACTCTTGGTTGCTTTGAATAATACTTCATTCTTGGGCCCCTCTTGCTGATTTTATGAACACTAGAATTTTGACATTTGACAGTAGTGAAAGCTTTTTCAGATGATCTTTCTCTGTTGGTTTTATTTCTTTCATTTCAGGATGTCTCATTTTCCATATTGTCATCTGTCATTCCAATTAACTAAAATTAAGTTTTATATTAAAACAATATTCTTGTGATTGTGGATGGTTACTGCCAGGACTTCTGAGCAAAATTTGTGAATTGTGTTTCTGTTGATTTAATGGTATTGTGATTTAAGCATAACATAATACATACGGACCTGTTTTCTTTTACTTTCTGATTAGAGAGAAACTGTTTTCAAAATGTTATTTAAGCAACTGTCCTGATAATCTTCTTGAATGGCTAACATGAATTATCTGGATATAGTCATTACTTTCAACTGTTATTTCAAGCGTATGATTGATATTCACTTTTACCCGTGTCAAACCTATGTTATATATCTTACTGGATCCTTTTTTGTTCCTGTTATGATAAAAACTTGTGTATAGGTTTGAAATTGTCTGTAGGCTCGATTACACTTTTTATCTGATCCATTTGGATTTTGCTCCCCTAAATTGTTCTCACGCCAGTTAAATTTTGTTATTTTTAAATTTAAGTAAATTTACACTTGTGATTGGTTTTTCTCTTCTTAAAATATCAAAAGTCAAAAGTTGGCTCGCTCCAACCTTGACTGCACTCACAATTCTCTCAGAAATTGAATTATTCCTATTTTAAACAGGGAAACAGATAAAATTTACAGAGATTTTCTTGTAGCTTTCTTCCAATCTGTTCTCTTGTTCGCAGTGTAATTGACGGCCTCAATTAAAGTTTCTTCATTATGTGCCAAATTAGGAATTGTAGGAACATATCCATATAAAAACTCAAGAGGTGCCATCTGGGTGGCTGTATGAAACTTTGTATGATACCGTAGTTCAGTCATTGCTAAGTGATCTGTCCACTGTTTGAGCATACTCCCTTTACCACATCTCAAGTAAGCCTTTAATAACTTGTTAGGTTCTCAGTCTGCCCTTCAATTTTTGGATTGAAAGCCGTGGATCGTAACAGCTTAACACCATATAACTGCATCAAATCTTATCAGATGGTGTTCCAGAAGATTGTATCTCTATTTGAAATAATTTCCTCTGGTCATGCATGCAATATCGCCAGTGTTCATGAATAACTCTGATACTTTTATTGCACTGAATGGGTATTCTAAAGCTATGAAATGAGTATATTTAGTGAATCTGTCGTATACTACTAGTATGACACTCTTCGCATTGGAGTTAGGCAATCTTGTGATAAGGTCCATAGAGATTGATTTCCATGCTCTAGTAGGTATAGGCAAAGGTTGAAAAAGCCCTGCAGGTGACTAGTTTATAGCTTTGAACCTTTGGCAAACATTCCCTAATCCACCTCTTTACATCCCTTTGTAATCCTTTCCAATGAAATTGCTCTTTAATCCTTCAGTTGGTGAGTTCAGTTCCAGAATGTCCACCAACGGGAGAATCATGGAAATGACTTAGAATTTTGTTTCTTAAGCCTTGTTGAACACCTACGATCACCTTACCTTTTCTTTTCAACAAGGTACCAGCAAAAGTGTACTGCTTATAAGGTTGTTTTGCGAATCTTATCCTCCAATTTATGTAATTTTCGATTTGCATTCCAAGACTCAATGACTTCAGTCATTAAGGTAGATGAAAAATGTAGTATTGTAGCTAAACTTGCATTATGGCCAACCCGTGACAGTACTTCTGCTTCTGAATTCCCCTTTCCTTTTGTATTATGTTCGCCCATAAGTTTATCTAAACCCCAATTTTGCATCAAAGTAGATGGAGGCTGTGACAATAAGTTCTGAAGAGTTTTTTGACCAGTCATTATAATGAAATGTTGCCTCCATAACTAGTATTTCCATTTTTTAACTGCAAACAAAACTGCATAAAATCCCTTCTCATAAGCAAAAAACAACTTGTACTTAGGTCCCATTGTCTTGCTGATGTAAGCAATCAGATGTCCATTTTGCAATAAAACAACCCTAATAGCTCTTCTCGAAGCATCTATCCCAATGGTAAAAGGTTGTGTGAAGTCTGGGACCTCAAAACCGGAGCAAATGTGTTCCTGCTTAAGTTTCTGAATTGCAGCTGCTGTTACTTTAGTCAGTGATACTCCTTCTCCTTCTTCTACAATTGTGCTATTGGGGCTGCAATCTTTTCATAGTTCAAGAAGAAGAAGAACCTTCTATAATAGCCTGAAAGTCCTAGAAATCCTCTTAGTTCCTTAACTGTTGTTGGTGTTATCCATTGTAACCTAGGTGGGGCAGCAATGAAGCCTGCATGCAATTAAACCACATGATTAGAGACTCCCAAGGATCAGGAGCTCTGGTATCATCTAAAAGTTAGAAGAAAATATTTTTTCTCTTATTCAGTCTCATTACATACATCCATATATATATATATATATATATATATATATATATATATAATACATACATTGATTGGATAATTTAGAAAACAAGCACATACTATTCTAGGAAACAAATCCCTGAGATTGTGGGATTAATATGCTACTTATAAAACTAAAATACAGCCAATATACAGAATTAAAACCAATAGGAATAAAATTTGAAACTTCCTAAAATGTATAGACAGAATAAAATCTAAAACTTCCTAAAATATCTCAACATAAACCTTTAACATTGTTTGATATCTCAAATCCATCATAAACCCAAATAGTGGAATAAAAATAATAATTGGGTTTTATATAGAAGAAAATAAATGACTTGAATAAATATGCTTATGTTAAAGGAACTTAATTGATTGGAAAAAGAAACTTGAGAAACTAAGTTGCAAGCATTCCAAACATAGGGAACTATGCTCCATAAGCTCTGAAAGTGACAAGACTACCTTAGAGAGTATTCTTTGTTTGGGGAAATATATTAATTTTGCACTTTATTTAAAGGCAAATTTTACAGTAGAAGAAATTACAGAAATTTGGTAAAGAAATAACTGGAATGCTGAGAAAATTGTTATACTTCTTTACACTTTTTATTTTTTTTTAACTTGTTGTCAATAATCTCTCAGTAAAGGGAATCAATTCATATGTGTGTCTACAAATACTAGATGGCAGTTATCTCAGAGCTGATTGATTTCATCTTTCAACTATGACTTTCTCTGTCCTCACTCAGTTTCTTCTTTCTAATACTAGCTACATAACTCACTAGAATCATCTGTGCAGGTAAGACACCGTTTGAGGAAAGATCATGGCATTGAAGGTGGTATCCCTGTGGTGTTTTCTTTAGAAAAACCCAAAGCTAAGCTGCTTCCCTTTAAGGGTCCAAGCGGAGAAGAAAACCCTTCAGATTACCAGGTGAGTTCATGGATTCATTAGTTTAATCACCCTTTAGATATAAATATATATATATATATATATATATATATATATATATATATATATATATATATATATATATATATATATATATATTTAATTGTAATAAAAAAACATAAGCCTATAACATTTTCTACATCGTTAAACTATTGCTCTATCATGCGTTTAGTAGTGCTGGATGCATGTTTTGACTTCTCGATCCTCTTGCCAGATAATACCAGGTTTTAGGGTTCGTATCATACCTGTGCTTGGCACCATTCCTGCAATATTTGGGCAATTCATGGCCTCCTATGTTGTGACAGAGTTAGCAGGAGTTCATGTTCAAACAGAACCTGTAGTCAATTTTGATATGGATCATTATCATACTCTTCATCAACGCCTTATCGAGCATGAGGAGTCAGTGTATGGAACATCCACCGAAGTACTGGTATGAAATTTTCCCATTTGGTTTTTGTTTCACTACGAATTAAAATAAAAATTAGGATCAGTTGCATTATTCCATCTCTATTCATTGAATTGCACATTACCCCATAATTTTTAATTATCAGGCAGCTATATTTTGACAAAAAAAAAAAAGTAATCCAGCATGAATTTCACTTTTCCAATGATCCAAAAGTAATTATAGTAGACAAAATCTACTTAATTTCAGCATATTTAGAATGTCTTTTCAAGTAATTTTTCTATCAAAAACTTACTGCATACTTGCTTCTAATAACTTAGAATCAAGAAGCACAGTTTTTCTAAAATATCTGTCGATATTTATGTGATACTAATATCAACACCATACCATTGAATGCTTGATCAATGTTACTTTTATCATATTTGTAATGGGAAAACTAAAAAAACTAAAAAAATTAACTTTATTCTTCAATCTAAGAGTTCTTCTTATGATTTACCCAAAAGAAGCTTCAAGGTGGCATCAGAGTATGAATTGCAGATTGAGTTTTATGTCATTTTTTTTGTAGTTTTGACATGTACATAGTTTGTTTGACAAATAAAAATTAATAGGATATTTCTTCTTTTATTTATCATTTTTCTTTTTCTTTTTCATAGGTAGATGTTGAAGAAGTGATGTATATTGTTAAAGAGTTATGGAACGGAAGAAGTGCTAGAGAAAAACATGTGAAAGATGTTGGGCGAGGAATGTGGCGATCGGTTAATGAACTAATGCTTGTTAGGTATGGTGTGTGGCTTATGATTTTATTTTCAGATTGACTATTTTTCACTTTCAAGCTACTTTATTTGGTTACATCTTTTCTGAGCTGTAAACGTGTGCCCTCTGATGTGTCTATATCTGTTGCTTCAGTTTAAATATGCACTCTTCCTCAAGCTATTTATGGTTTTTCTCATATTCCTTTTTGTATCGAAGTGCTCTTGAAGCGCACTCTTCCATTTCTTTTCACCATTAAAATTGTACATTTCAAAATTCATAATACTAATTATTTGTGCTTAAATGAGTAATAAGAGATTTAGAAAGTATGATTTGTGTTGGAATTTACATTTTTGTGTAACATGTTGCAGTCGTATGTAATTTGACCACTTCCTTGTCCCTTGCTTTCTAGAATGATAGCAACTTTTCATTTGAATTTTGTGTACATAACTATTCTGTACATTTATGTTTTATTTAGGTGGGACAGTACAAAACCGGCATCTATTTCAAATCTGATTCTTTTGAAATTCAAAGAGGTAATTTAGTAATTCCATCATATTCAGCAAAAGCTTCAATGCTTTATTGTGTTTTAAGAATCCAATTCATGGTATGGAACTGTGTCTTTATCTGTATACTGTGTTAAATAGAGAAACTACTGTAGGGCATAACCTATGACAGGCTCCAATGATTCATAAAATAGCAAGACGTGTTAGGAACAAACTCTTTGGAACACGGTTGGTTTTTGAAAACTAAAAAATCAATAGAGAGAAATGATACGGGGCCCTCAAAGTTGTGATTTTTAATAATTTGCAACCAATCAGAGACTGTGTTCAGAATAATGTTTTAGAGAATGTATTTTTATAATTTTTCTCAAAAAGGAAACATATATGACTTATGACAGATCACTTTTACAGTTGTATGTTTCCTATTATTTCAATTTTACCAGATTGAAGGTTGTCTCTCATTGATTCTTAGTCCTACTAACTTCCTACTCTTTAGAAACTTTGCTAATAACTAATCAAATTCACTAATTTGGGGCATTATACTGTGATAAGGTAATTGAATGATTGTCATTTCTCTCCTCGGATTCACTAGCATAACAGTGAATGTAATTCTTTGTTGATATGGTTTAACTCTTTTGTAATCAGCAGGCACAAACTTTCTAAGTTATAAGCTAATGTAGTTGCTGTTTCTCAGGTGGATGAACATGAATCACGAACATTGGATGACATAAAGGAAAATGAACCAGAATTTTACAGTAGAGTGACTGCTGTGTTAAAACGAGCTGAACTTGACTTTGGACTGTGAATCTGTCAAGGCTACTCTTTTTGAATGATTTAAGCCTTATATTCCTCCCGGTAACTTAGAAATTTTTTAAACTCTTCAATCTTTATACCTTTTTGAATCTCATTATATTTTCTTATCTGTGTTCAATTGCCTCTAACAAATCACTCTTGTAGAACACACATGGTTTATTTTAACATAGCATGAACTTAAATCCCAAATGCATTCTTTTATGTGATCAATGGATGGTGCTTGTAGTTTCAGGGTCAAATTAAGTAATTCATTTAAAACATTTTTAATTTAAACCTCTTGAAAATACTTGTGACATACTTTAATTGATTTCAGCAAATACTAAAATATATTATAATAGTAAGAATATCAATTATTACTTTAATTGATTTAGACTTTAAACTTAAGATTATATACTTTAATTCTTGATGCAAGATGGTCTAAATCGTGATAATTAAGAAGAAATTAATAAATATATCTATGACTCTGTTGATAGACGGTTTGAAAATTAGAACAAATAAACTTTAAGGAATAATATTGAAAATTTATTAGAAAAAAAGTAAAAAATATATATATTTACAAACTTGGAAGGAATTGTTTCTTCGAAGGCTAGTGTTATGTAGTGTTTAATCAATCACCAACATATACTTTTTTATACTAAGTTTTAACTCAACATACTCGAACGTTATGATTGAGAAATAAGATGACAGACTTAATACACAAACGTATAAACATTTTATTCTTATAGTAATACCTCTATTTAACTTGAGAAAAGTTATGGCATTAAATAATAATACAGAATCATTATGTACATAATTAACTTAGTGTAAAAAAAAATTTAAATGTTTAGACAAAGTATAAATTGTTGTCTTGAATTAATAGACAATAAATTTTTAATTCAAATTTTTATACAACAATTACAAATTGTTACACACAAAAATCATTATGGTATATCTAAAATTAAAACAAAAAGTTGTTTTCAAATCTATAAAGAAATTTATTTATTCAATTTTTTATGTTACACTTTTTTTAATGGTCATCTAACTTTTAATATTTATTTTATTGGTTAAATATTCTACCTCAAAAAATGAATGATGGTATATTTTTTTCTGATATCAATTTCTATTATTTTTATGTTTGACCACATAATGTGATGATACATGTGCATTTTCAATATTGATATAAATTGGTAATAAAGTGTTTTGTGGGTTATTAGCTTTAGTTTTGGATTGGTGGTAAAGTGAAGAGAAGAAATAAGGCTAAAAAGATAAGTTATTTAATTGATGATGATTAGTAAAAATAGGAATCTAAGATAGTGAATCCTGCTCAATTCCACTTCATTTTTTAACTCCAATGTATTAAAATTACTAGTTTATCTTTATAAATTTTAATCTAATTATCAGTCTCTTAATATGATATATTTAAAATAAGAATTAAAAAGTTATAACTCACTTTATTTTATCATTTTTCAAATAATCTTTTTTTGGTTTTAATATAAAATATTAAAATAATAAAATAATAAAAATATCTTTTGATTGTATTTTTCTTTTTTTAAATAATCTCTTTTCACTATTTTTATTAAGAATTTGTCTTTAAACTAAAAATTCATTCTCAAATTTAATGGATATAAAATTATTTTTTTATTTCCATTTTTATTAAATAACGGATATGTTTACATTCATTTTTCTATTCTATGTTTCAATATTAATTAATTAAATTTTATAAAAAAAAGATAATAAATGCAACAAAGAAAAATGATAAATATCAAAAGACGTATTCTCATGAGATAAAAGTAATAATCATATAAAATATTAAACAATTACAAATAAGTAAAATTTGGTGACAAACAAAACATCTATTAATTTTACAAACATTAATAAAATAAAGTTGATAGATTAAAAAAATATCTTTAAAAATTAAAAAAAAAATTGACGTTTAAATATATTTCAAATATCTCTATGTTTCATACACTAATAAAGATTATAATGCATCACTTGAATAAAATGGCATGGTAAACAAAATAAACTAGTAATAATTCAAATTTGATAAATATTTTATCTTTTGAACTTCAATTTATATTGGATGATGATAAATAACATTCATGACAATAATATTAAATTATTATATTATATATTTTTATAAAATTATGTGACAAACTTACACTTATGAGGATGATTTAGAGAATAAAACTGATTATAAAAAAAATCATCAAAGTAGTATTTTACATGATAAATAAACTATAAATAAAAATATTAAAAAAAGTAAAAATAATCATATATGTTTTCTATAAACAATTTGATACAACGAGATCAAACAAGGAGAAAAATATTATATAACTAAAAATATGATAAGATGGAGTACCCTGAAGATTTAATCAAATTTTTTAGATATCAAACAAGTCAAACCATTAAGAGATAATTAAAATTGTTTTAATAATACAAAAGTTCTTTAAGTGACACTATAGTAAAAACAAACACTACTTATGGATAATTATTAACAGTCTAGGATATGTTGGTAAACATGATTTACCGACAGACTGTACTGATTCTTTTATTAGCGGATATATTTATCAATAATGTAATAGTGATATAATTTACTAACGAATTTGAGGTCGTTGATAATGTCTTCGATGAAATAAGATCGAAATTTGGGGTGTTGTTTCTCCAAATTAGATTTCACTTAGCAAACTCTAACCTTCCCTCTTCTCGACGATTTCCAGTGTCTTTTCATTGTCAACCAACGCTATTCCTTTTCCTTTCTTCGCAACCCTATTTGTATTTGTCTTTTTCTCTTCCAACATCGTTCTGCAAAACGTGTCCATTCACAATGGTAAAAGATGGTTTCTTCGTTCATAGAGATTGTTTCCCTCTTTCGATCAATGGCATTCGCTGAGAATGAAGAAGATAAAAGTTTTATCTTATAGTAGATAAAGAATATAAGATTTTTTATCTTACAATATATAAAGGAAAGCATAATCAAAATTATAATAAGAAAGAAATTACATTTGAGAAGTGAGTGAATGTTTTGAAACAAACCAAACAATTAAAAAAAATGTGTAAAAAAAAGTTTGATTTATTCTACAAAATTTACTCACCGCTCAAATATATTTTTTCTCTTGTTATAATCTTGGTTATACATCTTTTTCTTTTATATAATTATTTTTAAAAAATATATAATATCACTAGTGCAAAAACGCTGTTTAACGTCACCCATTAGACGTCGATTCCGTGAAAATCCGATGTCTATTACTGCACGGTGGCATTATCGTAAATAAATTAGAAAACTAGACGTCAGTTTCGATGTCCAGCGACGTCTATGACATCATAGACGTCGCACCTGCCGCAAACTGACGTCCAATTGCCTGAGGTATGTGATAAAATAGTCCATTGACGTCGGTGTTCACGGGGACCGACATCTACTAGGCTGCAATTAATGTTGCCCATCAAATTCCCAGGAGCTTAGATGTCGGCTAGAAAGGGCACCGACGTCTACGTCACTGACAGGAAATCAAACATCAACCGGTTCAGCTTTAGACGTCGAATAGACGTCGGATCCCATGAAAAAGCGACGTCGACTGGGCTACAATTAATGTTGTTCACCTAATTCCCCAGGCAATTAGACGTCACGTAGTCAAACGCTGACGTCTAAGGCCTGTCTGAAAGGTGGGAAGACAAAAATTCTTCAATGTAGACGTCAGTTCTGAGGGACACCAACGTCTAAGTTCCTGTATTTTCACCAAAATCGAGGGTTTTAGACGTCGGCTGTGAGGGGCACCGACGTGAACTACCCTGACAGGAAACCAAAACGTCAATCTTTTCAGCTTCATAGACGTCGGATCCCCTGAAACACCGACGTCTATAGATGTCAGTTTCGGGAACAACCGACGCCCCATTTCATTTTAAATAGACCGCAGACTCTTCACACCATTCAGTTTCTGATCTCGTCTTCATCTCTTCTCCTTTTTCTCTGCTTCTCCTCTTCTTTTACTCGCTTGCGCACCTCTACTTTTTATCTCTTGTGGCATTGCATTGTCGTTTCTCAATATGTTATTGTCTTCGTCCTTGCCCTTTTCTTTCTTGCATCCCAGGTGCGTCGTTTTTTTTTATGCTTTACCGTTTAAACTTTCTTTAGTTTTTTATCGATTATCTTGTCGTTCAACTGATTAAAATTTGCTTTTTTTGTGTTGTGTTTTAGTGCAGTTTTGATCTTTTCTTTGGGTAACATAGTGTAACATTCTCCCTTTGCTTGCTTCCTGGCGATCTTTTGAGTTTTCTATGGCTTCCGACCCAAAATGAAACTTGGGTCCTTGTCTAGTTCTCGTATCACCGTAATTTTTTTTCTTTGCGATTGAATAATGGGAAGTAGTCATGGACCCAGGTTCAGTTTTGGGTTGAATGTCATAGAAGATTCAAAAGACGCAAGCTTTTTTTGTGGGGAAACTAGCGAGAAGAGAGTGTTACATAATGCTACCGAAAGTCTGGATCAAAACTGTACTAAAACACAACGCCCTTGTTAGACGTCAGTTAGTGCATGGTTCGACGTCTATAAGAACATAGACGCCGGTTAGTGTAATTTACAACCTCTATATATTCATGTTGACGTCGGTTTAGGAATAGACGGACGTCTATATAGAGTAAATAGACGTTGGTTTGAGTATAAGCAGACGTCTATATAGACGTCGGTGGATATCGTTAACTGACATGTATATAGACGTCAGTTGGATGAATTCCGACGTCACATAGACGTCACCCGTATAGACGTCGGTTGGGAAAGTGACTTTAAAAGCCCAAATTAATTGACGTTAAACAACGTTTTTGCACTAGTATATATATATATATATATATATATATAATTAATTAATTACTTAATAAATTATACAATTTTAATAATTTAAATAGGTATGTAATGAGGGATAATATACATATTCGTATTCAGTTTTATCTTTATACAGTTGAAAAATATAGAATATTATAAGTACTAATAGCCTAAATCCCCATCTAACTTAACCAAATTCACACAATAATCAAAAACCGAATTTATTTCTGATCCTGAATTTCAATCCGTTTGATTTCATTTTGTAACATTGATCTAAATATAGTACTTTAGAAAAGTTATTATCACACAACATTGAGTCTTGTCATTAAATTGCTTCACTGAGGTACAAGTTACAATAAAATAATATAATAAATGAGAAAAATTTTACAATTTATTTTATAATTAAAAAAAGAAAACTTATCATTAAGTCGACCAAAAAGTTGTATGAATTATAAAAGTAAACGAATCAGTATTTCATATGATGTTGCTCATTTAACAGTTGTAATTATAAATAATGAATTAAACTTATATTTGCATGATATATATACTCTAAATCGTTATCACGGGTGCTAGTTTTTTTACTACTTGCATGATATACTGACACTTTTTAATTTAACGCAATTATATATAACTATGATAGTACAAGCTCAACAATATTTATTTAGTTTAATTTATTAAAGTAAACCTAAGTTAAATCCAAAAGGCATATTCTGGACCAACCAAAGTTATTGCCCTCTACAATTTAACAAATAATTTTTAACTATAATATTTTCTACACCTAGTATTTTCCTTAATAATATATTTCCAAGGCATGGTATTCTCCCATAGTGTTATAGTTAACTTTTCTTTTTTTTTTTATAAGCGTGTTATAGTTAATGTATTTGGACACATACAGAGAATATTACAAAATTTTTTAGTATGCTTAATTTTTATTCATTTTAGTTCTGGTGTTAAAAGTCACACATCGACTAGAGATAAAGTTAATTTATAATATATAAGTGAGGTGCAAACCTTATCTTACAAGTCAATTTATTGGAGTTGAGTTGGATCTTGAACCCACTTTCTAATATGGTATCAGAGTCCTGATTAAAGCATATCTTATTAGCACGTTCTAAGTAGGCATTTCTGTGTTTTTCCGTTGTCGGACTGTTATTGGACCATCCAATTTCTACTATCACGCACGATTCTCTTTCTAAGAAAATAATAATATAATATTTTTAATTTTCAATTTCTAAAAAAAAAAATCTTCCTATCAAACACAAATACATATTCTTTTCTAGATTTTTAGTTGTTCCTTATGTGTTTTTAAGATACATTAATTTTAATATTATTTTAAAAATATATTTTAAAAAATTAATGTATTTTAAAAACAGAAAATTGACCAAAATTCAATAGAGAATTTAGATCCATCAAACATTTCTTCTAACTTACTAATCTGGCAATCGTTTAATCCAACACTGTGATATATCTCTTTCTTGAAGCATCGAATAAGAAAAAAAGCAAGAAAACTTGTACTTGAAACCTCACCTAAAAATCCAAAATGAATAACATGTTTATTATTTTTTTTTTCCTTATATAATAGACAAAGCAAAAAAAACTGGTACTATATATGTCTGAGTGATTAAAATATGTATTAATTAATTGTTTTACATATCTCGTGATTAGTTTACCACTTTATACCGTAATCAATCCGTGAACTATACACGGATTTAACTTTATCACGTTCTTTACCTTGACTTTCTACCTTTTTAATTTCTTTTGTCTCCTCATTTGTTTTTGTTTTGTCTGTTTATTTGATCTTAGAAAGGACATTTTTTGAAAGGAGAAAAAGTTGCCATGGCTTCTCTAAAAGTCACTCACACATTTGTATTGTATATATATCAAACATATAGCACAATTTGAAGAGTAAACATTATTATAAAAGCTAAAAAAGTACAATAAGTTTATGAAATCATATTAAATAAAATGAAATAATTAAAAATATTTTAATTGCATTTTTTTTTAATTTTAACTATTACGTGTCTTTATTTTATGCATTTAAAGACTAAAATGGTGGTGTAAGAGTTTCTTTCAACAACTCTCATTTATGAGCATTTATGAACAATTAATTTTAATTTTTTTCTTAAAAAATAAATTTGTATCTTTAAGTCATTTATAATCAAGTAGCTTCTCCCCATGTTTGGTCGTGACTACTAAGATAAAGTGTTTGTCTATTTATAAAAGCTACAACATATCGCATCACTCTATGATTTCTTTAGACCATTGTTATCTTAACACTAGATAAATTAACTCACTCGAGTTGGATAAATAAATGTTCATGTGTCATCTCATTAAATAAACAATTAATCAATGAACTTGTGTATTTCATTAAGTGTATGTTGTTGCAGGTATGAACCAGCACAGTTTGACTGATACAATTATCCATAAATTAAAATACATATAGAGAACAACCAAAATTGTTAGATTTAGTTGAAGTGTCGAGTTTCCAATATTAAAAGAATATTTGGAGGTGGTTTTCAACTCTATGGGTTCACCTACATAACAAGACACAAATGGTTGGTGCTGTTGGCTTCTGCATGTTGTGTTATGTTGCCTACTTCAACTTGTTATCTGCTCCAGCTGTGGTTGACTGCAACATCTCTCTGCTCCAAATCACTTTCCTTCCAACTCATATTAGAATCTTACCATTTCTCATTTTTGTTATGGATAATGATACTTAAAACAATATTTTTTTATAATATTTAAACATTATTTACGTGTTATTTTGTAATTGATCTAAAATTATTTCACAATAAATAATAATAATCATAAATATCACTGTTGACCAATCTCAAAATAACATATAAATGATATTCAAATGTTGTCTAAAAATATTGTCTAAATATCATTATCCTTTCTGCTATTTCACAACATTACGAGTCTTTATTTTCTTCCTTTTCCACACAAAAATTGCTAGAAAACATTCACCTTTTTAAGCAATTTCTGTACCAATCCGACCATTTCCTAACAGATAAACGATTTTTTGTTCTTTCTTTTGATGTTTTTGCCAAACGAAAGCATTGCACAATTTACGATGAGCCATCACTTCTCCTCGGACCCATCAGAAAGACTAACTCAATGATACAAAGTTGACTGGTTGAGTGGAATTTACAACATGGATTTTGAAAGGGTCGCATAATATGGGAGACCCGATAGGAAGAGAAGAATATATAGTAAGCATGATTAGATAGCCCCACGATTAATTTTAATATATGTCATTAAATGAATAAAACAAATGAATGGCATGATTAGATAGCATCTTCCAGAGAACGAAATAAAGTAACTGATGATGTATTGGTTAATGTAATGGAATAGTATCTCTCGCATAATTTCTATCTAGTTTTTGAATTTTAGCAGGACTTTGTACACTATATATATCATCATTATCATTACACAAGTAATGGATGGTTTTGTTGGCAATGGTGTGTTACATGCGTACACATGTCAGAATTTCATTGATAAACAAGTGTGATGAAATAAAGAAACGAAACGATCGTAGGCATTGAGGTAGGAACAGGACAAATACTATTCCACAAAAGAAAAAAAATAATATCTGAATTGAACTCAACCCTTGGTCCACATTCAAAAAGAGGTGACTGGAGAGGAAGAGAAATGGAACATGGATTCGACCAAATTTAATTGGGTATTATGATCATACATATAGGATGTGAAACACGCATCAACCTGTTTTTGTTAAAGTATCATAATATGATAATATTCACCCACTCAACCAAAGAAAACGCGTCCTCACCTAGGGGCTGCACTTCCCACTTTTGCCGTCCAATTCTTTCTTTCCGACACCATAAATTCTATTTATATTTTGTTCTTTTGCAAAAAAAATGTACCATTAATGACGTAAAGCACAAATAAAAGCATGGTAGTATAAAAATTGTATAAACAATACAACATATAACCAATTAATGTTTTTTTTAAGGCTTTGCCTGTATAAATAAAACCCCAGTCATCACTCTCACTCTCCTAACTCTGCACTCTCCATCGTGAAACCGAAAACCATGGCTCTGTGTTCCCCTGTTTCACTCTTTTCACTTCTCTTTGCGTTGTTGTTGTTGTTTTCCGCTTCCTCCTTCGCCAAACATGATTCGGTCTCCTTCTCTTTTCCTCTCAGGTCGCTTCCCCTCTCCGCAGGGAAGCCTCTAAAGACGAACCCAAAACTCAGAAGCCTTTCCTCGGCCTCGTACAACGTAAAATGGCCGTTCAAGTATTCGATGGCTCTGGTGGTAAGTCTCCCCATAGGGACACCTCCGCAGCATCAGCAAATGGTTTTGGACACCGGAAGCCAACTCTCGTGGATTCAGTGCCACAACAAAACTCCCCCAACGGCGTCCTTTGACCCTTCTCTCTCCTCCTCTTTCTACGTCATCCCCTGCACCCACCCTCTCTGCAAACCCCGCGTCCCCGATTTTACTCTCCCAACAACATGCGACCAGAACCGCCTCTGCCACTACTCCTACTTCTACGCCGATGGCACCTACGCCGAGGGCAACCTCGTCCGAGAAAAACTAACCTTCTCCCCTTCCCAAACAACCCCTCCACTTACCCTCGGCTGCGCCACCGAGTCCCGCGACGCCGGCGGCATTCTCGGAATGAACCTCGGCCGCCTTTCCTTTCCCTCGCAGGCCAAAATAACCAAATTCTCGTACTGCGTCCCCACCCGACAATCCCGATCCGGGAACCTTCCAACTGGGTCGTTCTACCTCGGCAACAATCCCAACTCCGGGCGCTTCCGTTACGTCAGCATGTTGACGTTTAGTCAAAGTCAACGCATGCCGAATTTGGACCCGCTGGCCTACACCGTCCCCATGCAGGGAATTAGAATTGGTGGCAAGAGGCTAAATATCAATCCTTCCGTTTTCCGCCCTGACGCCGGCGGGTCGGGGCAGACGATGATCGACTCCGGATCCGAATTCACCTTCTTAGTCGACGAGGCTTACGACAGGGTGCGCGAGGAGGTGGTTAGAGTTGTGGGGCCAAGGATTAAGAAGGGGTACGTGTACGGCGGAGTCGCGGACATGTGTTTTGACGGTTCTGCGAGGGAGTCAATCGGACGGGTGATAGGGGACGTGGTGTTGGAATTCGAGAAAGGCGTGGAGATAGTGGTTCCAAAGGAGAGGGTGCTGGCTGACGTGGGCGGTGGGGTCCACTGCGTGGGAATTGGCAGGTCGGAGAGATTAGGTGCAGCCAGCAACATCATAGGGAACATCCATCAGCAGAATCTGTGGGTGGAGTTCGACCTGGCGAATCACAGAGTCGGGTTCGGTGAGGCGGATTGTAGCAGATCGTAGGAGTAAAGATTAGAATGCGTGGTGGTGCATGCGGTTACGATGAGTAGGGTGTAAGGAAGTGTTACTGTATAGATTAGATGGATGAGTGACGTTGGGATTTGGAGGTGTCTAAGAAGGGAAGAAAAAGAGGTGTTTGTTGTGAGGTCTAAGAGGCGTAAACGTCAACGTTTTGGACGCATGCATGCGGGGGAGGCGAAAGAAAGAGGCATTGCCCTGTGTCATATTTAAGTCGTGCGTGTTTATTAATCTGACGGGGACTCATAGTGTATAGATAACGATTAGAGTGCATCCATCAATAATGCAGCTTGTGTGTATAGTTTCTGTATGTAATTAAGATAAGCTTCAATCATATACAAAATAAGATCATGCTCTCTTATTTAATTAATAATTATCTCTACTTAATTTCTAAATCAAAAATATAATGAACACGGTTGGTGAGTAGGAAATTAGGGTTCGTGTAGGGGATCCTTATCGGTGACACTAGATGACGATTGAATAAGACTCAACTGATTGAAGAGGGCACTTAAACTTTATATGAATAGACTATTTAACAAAGAAGTACCACAAGTAAAGAGTGAAGAATAGGTAAAAAGAGGAATTAAAATATGCCAAAAACGGAAGAAGGAAAATTAGAGGGTTGTGTTGTGCAAAAGGGAACAAAGTCAAGAGTGACGGTAGTTGTTGTGGTCGTGGCAAGTGGCCACAGATTTTACGAGGATGCAAGGTGGGGTCTTCAAAGACTGACACCTCAGATGCTCAGACCGCCCAAAACACGAACTGCTTCCACATAATTCCCGACAGTCACATCATTCACATGATTACATAAACCTTGTGTCGTTTTGTTAAGGATAAAATCTGTTTCCACCATTTTCTTTTTTGCTTTTAACTAATCTCCACGTCGCTTTTCTCCATACTTCTAAATTACTTTGCCTCCAATCAAAGTATATTTTCTTTTGCAAATCTTACCAGCCAAGGGATAAAGTTATCCCTTTCTCTTCGATTATATCTTACACAACTCAATGCTGTCATAGAGTATAAATATTTTAAAGTATTCTTTCTGTTATATTTTGTGGGATCGAGAGACTGATTTGGCGGACGCGTCTTTGTCTTCTTTAGTTGTCTGTATTTTTCGGGTGTCGTTTGCTTTCTTCCGACTTATACCGTTTGTTTTCCTTTACTAGAAGAGGGGTTAAGCGTGATTTATGGAGTCTCAACTTTCAAGATAGTGACTTTTTTCTCTTTATAGAATATTCTGAGTATGGATTAAGTACGAAAGAAAATATAAACAGAATTACTTTAAACAGATTTATCTCATAATCCGATTAGGTTTTCATAAACATTTTTTATCAATATCTTTAATTATTTTATTCTCCTTTGATTATTTTATCTTCTGCTGGACTATAGGTCCAATAACTTAAATGTTGGTCCAATTGTGGTCCCGTCTTGTCATTTAATTTGATTTAACCTGGTTGATCAGCGCTACTACAGTAGATAGACCAATCGGTCTTGGATACTAACCGCTCAATCTAAATACAATACTATACAAGTATCATTTGAAAAAATTATTGAAGCTTTTTTTACTTTTCATTTTAAAGCTATTTTGTTAGTGAATATTATAATATTTAAGACAGTCACCTTATCATATTATTGATCAAATGATTTAATTTATATATATAATATATATATATATATACTTACAACAATATGTTAACCTTTTTTCTCTCTACTAACAGATTTGATGAAGCTACATAAACCTCAAGATCATGGTGCATGGTGAGACAGGGAAGAAGGAGGTAAATTGGAAATGAAGAAGAATGAAAAATTAATAGAATTATCGTATCATATCATTCTTTGTCATGTATGTTATGATACGAATTTTATTGATTGTATTAACATTATCATGTAATTCTATAAAGTTTTCATATATGAATTAAAACATCACAATGAAAAACAATAATAATTATGATAGCATGTTTTCTTTGTGTTACTACAAACCAAAACTAATTAATGTAAAAGAAAGAGATACAATAACAACTTTTTTTTAATTAGTATTTTTTAATCAATATATCCTTTCAATTTTTTGTTGTTGTAGTTATTGTCAATGCAATGAACTATTCCAAAGATCAGATACTTGAAGATAAGTTAGAGAAATGCTTACATCATAACTATTTAAATAATTTAACATTTTTAATAATTTCTAACTTTGATTTATTATAGGCATATAAAATAATTAATTATCAACAATTAAGTAAAGATAACAAGGTTAATCAAATTAAAACTGAGATTATATTGGCTATTTTGAAATAGTGAGTAAATAATTAAAATGTATAATATAAACTTTAACGAAAAAGAGATTGATGTAGTGTTATCTTAAGTTTTGATGATGAGATGATGATGTTCAACGCTATCAAAAATTCAGTTAGAGTATTTAAAGTCAATTATTAATCATCCTTTTCTTTTGTTTTATTATAAAGAAAAACGTGTTATCTTTTAATTTGTCCCTCTCTTTCTTTTGGGTGCTATATTTAAATATTAGAAATTCTTCAGACCAAATACCTCTCTAGTTATTTGGGACTCAAATTGTGTGATTAAATTAAATAAAAATTTATTTCTTATATTTCAGAAAAATAATTAAGCATAATTAAGGTCGACCGACGGATATCGAATTTAGAATAATTATATTTTGTCCTAAAAATACAAAGACCTTCCATGAAATAAGTGTTGATATTCTTTCCATATATCATTCTATTAACTCAATGAAATACAAAGAATAATAAATTATTTATTATTATTAAATAACAAAATAATACTATATTTCTAACCAATATCAAAATGATCATTTTTCTAATATTTTTCTATATAATTTTGACATCATTTTATCAAGTTGAGAAACAATGAACACGAGAGAAAAATAAGAGTCCCCATTGACAGAATATATAGACAGTAGATCTTCAACAAATATTTTTGGATTGTCAAAATTTTTATATTAATATATAAAGGTTTTGAAGCTACCAAATATATAAAATATATTAAATTTTTAAAAAATATTTTTAAATATATATTAATTTATATAAATATAAAAAAAAAAAATTGGGGGCAAGCTCATGTTGCCACCATTAAGGTCCACTGTGAATCAAAGACTGAAAGAGGGTCACTTGGACATCCCTTTCTATTCAATGGGTCCACATATATATATTGAGTGGCCATAAATTATTTGAGTTTCTTTATTATTATTATTATTATTATTATTGCTGGGACTCTATTCACTCTAAAAGTTCTCTCATTTTGGTATACTTTTTTTATAAGGACTACTTGTATATTTTGTAAAAATATTAAATTATTTTAAACTTTCTAAATTTGAACACTTGTGGTTTTTATAAATTTCATTTACAGTTATTAAGGTGAAAAAATTCATCTTACTTACTATGAGAAGCTGAAAGAAAAATAAAAGGGAAAAATGAGAAGCTTGCATGTTTGACATCACGTTATAAAAGATCAAACAGGTGGCTACTAAGCGTGGGGATGGGGACAGATGTCAGTTTCACATTCAATACATAGAAAGATTCCAATATATAATAGCATCCCCATGTAATATTAAATTTAAAATCTTAATTTTATATCCGGATAGTCAATTTATTATCAGGAAAATTTCAGATTTTAAATTGTAAGAATATTTCAGATCAATGATTAGCACAAACATAATATTTTTTTATTCATGCAAAAATTTTGTCATTTCTAAGTGTTTTGTATGATCACTAAGACCTAGTGAAAAAATATTTATTGATTTGAAAATTAATCTGAACAATCAAATAATCATTATTTATTAAAAATTAATAAAAATAATATCATTTAATGATGATTAATAAATCATAATTTCATTATAATTTTTATAAATATATTTGACGGAAAAGACAGACACCTATCTCATTATAAGAATAAGAAGAAGAAAAAAATAAAAAATTTAAAAGATAAAACAGACAATTTTAAATGCTTAGAATAAAAGACATTAATAAAAAAAATATTTTTCTATAATAACCTATATTATGACGATAAAAATTATTTATTATAATAAAAACATATTATAACATATTTATCTGTAAATCAGTTATAATATGATGCAAAAGTTTTTATAAATCAAGATGTGAATCGTATCCGAACCAGTAAGATAAATCTGTTAAAAGTAATTAACCAAGTCCTTCAATAATTACTCCATACCAATGTCATGATAAGAAAACAACTACAAGAAAATAAAGGATGTTATCTGCTGAATCATTTTACTCTTTGGGTACCGTCACTTTTTCGTGACTGCCTGAAAGCCACTGAAATTTATTCATGAAACCATGAACAGACTATATTATTGTATAGTTTGGACAATAATATAGCATTTACGTCACTTCTATATACATCTAATAGTACATGGCAATCTAATGGCGTGGATTAAAGAAATCAAGAAAGCCTTGAAAATCCAAACAAAGTTGTCTTGTTCTGGACCCAGCATAATTCACAACTACCTGATAATATCAGTGTACTGCAGATGATGATATCTTCCAATGATGAAGCTTCTAAATACTAGACTATACCCAGTAGAGTAGGGACTACAATGATGCGAGCATGAAACTTGAGTCCTCAGCACCATATCCGTAGCTAGATATTTAGAGGATTGACTAACAACTAACATAAAGTTCCATGAATTTGCCTCCACAGAAAATCAGCTGTGCCAATTGGTTAATGTAAAAGAAAAGGGAGCAAGAAGCTAGAAGAGAGTTGAAAAAATAAGACTCATTTATTATTCTCAATCATAAAAAATATATTTTAATACCTTTTATTTATAATAATCTTATTTTCTTAAAAAATAAATAGAAAAACTAGGAAAATAAAATAAAAGATTATATATATTTTTCTAATTGGAAGATTCCAAAGATATGATCTCAAATTACAACACTCTTTCTCAAATTTAGATTATACAAGATTGTATGAACCAAGTTTAACTCAATTGTAGAGAACATTAATAACCAAATTGGACAACAATGGACAAGGGCGAACTAGCACCATGAAACTTCAACTTGAACAGCAGTGGCGAACAACAACAAACTACAACAACAGATGAAGGGCCTACAGTGGCGAATAGCAACAAACTGCAGGGACTAAATTGCCATCAATAATGGCGAACAACAATAAAACTTCAAGAACATTATTTCCATGAGTAACATATGTGAGGCCTTCAAAGGCTAACAACCACAAACCTATAAGGACTTAAATGCCCTGGCAACAACAAACCTTCAGGAACTTAACTACCCTGAACAACAACAAGCCTTTAGGAAACATCTGTCCTACAGAGGCTAACAACAATAGACCTGCAAGAACTACACTACCCTACAACGGCTAGAACTTTCTCCTCCTCACGACTGAACAACAGAACGTGTAGGTAGAAGAAATGGTGAGAATCGATCCGTACGAGAGACAAATCTGAATCCCATAACTTTGAAAGAGTCAATTCAGCGGACGGTCTCAAAGAACAACTCTCACAGAGTTGTTATAACAAAACATTAGCAGAAACCAAAAACACCAAAGATTGGGACTTATGATGGCATCAAAAGGTCAAAGACAGGTTGGAGGTCCAAAGTTCTCTACTGGAATACTCCTAAATGGTAATACTTAAAACTGTATCACAAGAAGTACGGGCTAAACTTTAGCCCAAGAAGGAAGCTCTCTATAGGGGCTGAAAAATATTTCCCCTCATGGCAAACAGCGGAAACAACGACTAGTGCATTTCATGAGGCACTCTTAATCTTGACCAAAGAAAATGCGGTAACTTATTGAGGCAGCAACGACAAATTGCAGAGGTTACAAAGACTGACTGCGGCGACGACAACTGATTGCACTGATAGCTGACTACGTTGGCGCCGATTATGGTAGTAGTGGAACGAAGCATTGTTGCTCGAGAAATAGAAACGAATGGAGAGGTAGAGAACCCTTCATAATGGAGAGGAAACAACTGACGCGATGGCGTCGAAAGAGGTGTCCCTGTCGAGAGCGGGTCACGAAGTATATCCCAGCGATTTAGTACAGTGTTGAGATGATGGCATTAAAGTGACATATCAGAAGGAGCAGATTACAGAGATGGAGGTCCGACGACACGACCGGCAGTGGCGCGGTGTGATTCCGACACTGGGAGGGTGGCGCGTGACGAAACCACACCCGAGACCAGCTGAAGCAAGGCGGCGCGTGCAGAGGCTTCTGGGAGGTAGATTACCAGGGTTGAGTCACGCTCCTTAAGGCACACTCAACCCTTATCTTCGCCGAAGAAAATGACAATGGTGGCAATGACGACTATCGGACTGGTTTGGCACTCGTGGCGACGCATGAATGAGAACTAGCCATCGAAACCGGCGCGATTGGTCGTCATTCGAAGAGACGATCCAGTCTGCTGGTCACCAGTTGAAACTGCGACAGTGGCCAGCGGCGAACGATGGCCGACGGTGGAGAGCGGCGGTGCACAACGGAGTACAATGAATGAGGATTCTGATTGGAAGTCAGCGAAGATTCCAACTATGAGCATTACTTAAACTACTAGGTGCAACTATTGGTCTGAAAGCGAATGGGTTCGAATTCCATTTTGAGACAAATTCTGCAAGTATAGCTTATAGCTAGGTCAGATTCAACTCTGGAAGTATAGCTTATAGCTAGGTCAGATTGAACTCTAGAAGTATAACTTATAGCTAGGCCAAAAGCAGAGTTTTGATTTGCTGTTATCAGAAGCAGAAGCGTCCTTCCCCTCTGGATGAGCCACCCATGACATCTTTAGATTCCGAGGAACACACAAAAATTATCTTCTCTACAGCATGGAAAAGAAGAGGAAGAAGCTTCGTCGGAAGAAGAGGATGAAGAATCCTCCGGAGAAGAGGCAGAAGATGACGATCTTCCACCACCCATCACCAAAACCAACCCTCCACTCGCTCTCATGAACCCTCATCCCGAATCCGCATCTTCTGATTTTGAAATAGAATCCGAATCAGAGACCGAGTCGGAAACTGAATCCGCTCCTGTGAAGGTGGTGGCGCCTCTCGCGACCAAGCCCATGGACTAGGCACAAAAGCCTAAGGCCCTACCTTCTTCGGGGCCACCCAAAGAAGAAGTATGAGATTGCTACAGTGAAAGGGAATATATAGCACATATGGTCTATTTTCAAAACCACACGATAAGAAAACATTTGAATTGTTGAAAAAGGTTTGGGGAAGTGAGCAAGATGGTGGAGTGGCCAATGGGGCAGTGGAAAAGCCCAATGAAGCACAAAGGCACAGGTTAAAAAAGAGACTTTTAGGGGCCGCCACCGCCGGACAACAAAGACAACGAAAGTAGATCACACAAGCTCTGATACTAAATTGAAAAAAATAAGATTGATTTATTATTCTCAATCATAAAAAATACATTATGATATCCTCTATTTGTAATAATCTAATTCTCCTAAAAAGGAAAATAGGAAAACTAGGAAAATAAAATAAAATAAAATATTATATATCTATTTCCTTTAATTAGAAAGATTCTAAAGATATTATCGCAAATTAAAAAAAAAAATTAATGGCTAAAAGGTATCTTCACTATAGAAATAAAAGAATATGATTTGAAAAAAAAAGATTAGATAAATTTGAGAAGATTATAAAATAAATGGAGTGATGTTTTATTTTAAAGAATTTAAACGTGATTGAAAATGAATTTAAAAATTAAAATTTATAAGAATTTGTGAAAGATTTGACTATTGTGATAATTAAAACATATTTTAAAAGATAAAAAATAAAGATTATTAAATTGGTTTTAGTAATAATTATAATATAAATTGATATTTAAGAATAACATAACTTTTTTGTAAAAATTATTTAAAATAGGATAATTGTAAGAGTATAGAAAATAGAATACTAGAATTGGTAGACGTTTTAAAATAAAGAGACTGGATATTTTATTTTAAAATAATTCGATAATATAAATAAAATTTCTTAAACATGTCTAATTTCTTAAAACACATTACTTTTTTAGAAATCATTTTCTCAGTTCTCTTTACTTTCTCTCTTACTTTTTTAGCTTTTAAGTCATTTGTTTGATGATCACGAAATGTCTAGATGATAACTATGACGAGGTTTACCTATCCATCTAATCAATTTCTAGTTTAGAGCCAGTAAGTTTTAATGTTTTTTTCCTCTCTTGTTTTAGTTTGAGATCATGTGTTGTAATCCTTTGTCACATGTGCTTCATGATCTCTTTTCCTAATTCTTGGTTAATCTAAGTCCTAAGGACTCTTTTTGTTTCCAATTCGGTGTTTCGTAAGTGTTTGTAGAATTTTCTTGCGTTTCAAGCAATTGGGAAGACGTTCCTAGAGTTTGATAATTTCTCGTGAGATAAGGGAAGCTAGACTTTGTTTTAGATTAAGTTTATGGTGTTCAATTAGTATCTATATGAATAATGTGATGAATTAAATTAATTGTGATGGTAGATATAATACTCTTATGTTTAGTTAATGATATTTGATAGTATGTTGTTGGTATACTTGGAAATGACATGATTTTGATGTTTAATGTTGTCATGATTGTATGTGATGAAGTTGTATGGATGATTGAAATTGAAATCAAAGTAATTAGAGTGAGTAAGGATCAAATTCTTAGGTTTTAAGCTTAAAAAGGGAGATTTTAATGGGCGAGTTTAAGAGATAAGTGTTGGAGTGAGAAGACAATTTGTTTAGTACTGTGGTCATTTGAGATTTTTGAGAGGTGTAGTTTGCTTGAAATCTGATGTGGAATAAAAAGGTAGTTCATTGTATAAGTTTTGGGGTGTTTTTAGTGTAAAATTGGGGTTTTGAATAGTGAGATTATGAGGTAAGGGGTGGAAACTTGTCTAGACATTTAAATAAATGAAATCTGGTGTGGAAGAGATAATAGCATGATAGGATGAATTCCTTAGCACATTTTGGTTCAACATTGAGGTTTAACTAGTGAAAACTTGAAACAGAAAGATTGGGAGTAAACTGAGATGTTGGAGTAAGTTATTTAGTGTATTATGACTTGTCCATGATGTTAATTTGCTGATATTAGTGTTAAAAAGAGTAGAAATGAATTTGGGTAGTTTAGGGAAGTTGGTTTAGTTTGAAGTGGTCATTTTGAGTTAGAATGGTGTTTTCCGATGTTTCTTAGTGTTAATAGGGTCCTAGGGGATTAGTTGAAGTGGTGTTGGAAGTGTCCAAGGTCATAGAAATGAAGTTTCAAGTTCTGATATGGCATTGAGCGCCTTTTTCATGGTGCTTGAGTGCCACTTTCCAGTGTCGCTAGGGTTGAGTGCCAAGATTATGGGGTTGAGTGTCAAGATTCCAGTGGTTGTAGCGTTGAGTGCTACTTTTGAAAGTATGAATTTAAAGGAGTTTTTGTGTTGTTTAGTGGTTCTTCTTGGAATGTTTCTTGAGTATTGATGTATATGGGATGATTTCATGTGATTTTTGATGACTTGTAGGGTTGTTTCTGGTTCTTTAATGTATGATCAATGGTTTCATGTATTGATATATTATGTGAATGTGAAATGATATCAATGGTTTCAAAGTTGTGAAAATGAGTTCAAAGGTGAGACTTCTTGGTATAGGTTTCAAGTATTATTAGAATGAATATAGGGAGCTCGGTCTTATGGGTTATCCTGACACTCTAATGGTCTTTCATTTTCAAGTAGAGAAGATTGATGCATGTGATGAGAGTAACAATATGTTTTAGTCTAAGTGCTTCTAGTATACCTAATATGCGTTACAGCCTAACCTTGTGAGAGTGGTAGGATAAAACCCATTTGGCAATGGCTTTGCAAGGCAGTAGAGACCACCACAAATGCACAACCCGTTATAGCTCGACATTCATTCTAATTCCAGACAGTCCAGTCTAGTTCTTTGCATGTTAAGATGCTTGGTTTGATGTATATTACATTTGATTCGTGTATGAAATGTTTTAAGTTTATGATGAATCGCTTTTGCATCTAGCTTACCTTTTTCTTTGTGATTGTTTGTATGTTTCCTTTATTCTTTCTTGGCTATGATCATTCGATAGGTGTGAACAGAGAGTGATGAGATCACTGCGGAGCAAACTCTAGATAAATGGACAACATATGCTTAATTATCTCTTTTAGGCTAGTTTCTTATATATAGTTTTGACCCATCTATCTTGTACATAAAGTTTGTTTTGTGGTTGTTTTGGAATGATTGTAAATTAAACTATATATTTCCAGTTATGTTTTCAGTTTGTTAACTGATCTATCATATTGAATATGTGATATTTTCTTATAGTTAGGATGTTACAAGAATTAAAAAATAACAATAAATATTTAATACAAATATATTATCTTAGGATAATGAATTTTTTTTGTTTAGAAATTTTTTATTTTAGTATATAATTTAACCATATGTGGTATTACCTATCAATAAATTAGTATGAGTTAAATATGTTTTTGATCCCTTAACTTTCAGTTAAAATTGGAATTAGTCTCTCTTTAAAACTTTGGTCTAATTTAGTCCTTCAACTTTAGAAACGTATGAATTTAATCCTTTTAACCAAATTTTGTTAATTTCAATTGATGTTTCAAACACGTTTCTCAATTAACATTGAAGTAAAAATATGTCAAAGTAAACAATCCAAATGTTATCATGAAACACGCTTGAAACATCAAATAAACCTAATAAAGTTTAGTTAAAAGGACAAAATTCATCCATTTCTAAAGTTGGGAGACTAAATTAGACCAAAGTTTTGAACACGAATTAATTCCAATTTTCACAAAAAGTTAAGAAACCAAAAATATATTTAACCCAATTAGTACTTATACAATGAAAACAATGTACACTCACTCTGATTGTCTTCAAGAGTTTCAATGGCATAAACAAAACAACGATGCAGTTCAGGAGTCCATCTTAAACGAAGGACTTTGATCTTATATACTGTTTAACTACACCTTCCCTTCCACAACTACCCATTTTTTCTTCTCTTCAAAGACTTACCTTCACTTCCACTTCTGAAAGCAAAAGGGTGCTGATAATACCTTATGGTAGGTGTTGTTGCTGCTTCCAGTCAAATGACAAAGGAAAAACAAAAGAATAAAAAATCAAACAGAAGAGGTTTTTCTCCCTTACATAGTCTCAAATCTGAGTGCATATTCTTCCACATCTGTTTAAGGGGCATATTCTTCCATATAAGTAGCATCCATACATGTGGCTTGTTCTATCAGCAAAGTGTTTCCTTAAGAAGTAACCGGGCATCCATATCTGGTAGTAAAAAGCCATTGAAATGCAACTGAATCATCTGGGTACCTCCCCTTTAGCTAGTCACCTTAACCGTTAGAAGCAACTTCGGCTTCTTGCATTGACAATTGCAGCCAAGTTGCTTTATTTGCAAGGAATCACCGAAGCAGACAAAAGAACTTCAATTAGCATTATTATTATTATTATTATTATTATTATTATTATTATTATTATCCACTATACAAAAGCGAAGCAAGAAAAATGACCTCCTTTTGCCTTCTTGCATGGTACTTCTACCATTCTGCCAATAAAATAAAGAATTATACAAAAATGTAATTGAGAACATATCCTATCTGCCCTGTTCTTTCTGCTTCAGTGATGATGTGACGATAGTGCGGTTACTTTTGATTTACTCTGATGATGTTTTATCTGTAAGCCAGGCCTAACAACTACTGCAGTTAAGCTAAACATATGTCAGTAACAATCATCTCTTTAGGCGATCTTTTGTAGTATTACTTGATTCATTAACAAGTGCTTTATATGTAGCATAATCTGCAACGAGTCCTTTCTCAGAATTAAACGAGTCAACATCAACTGAGCTTCCATGCTTGCAATGACCATCTAGTAAAATGTTATACGTAATATCGTTTGGAGCCACCCCCAAATTAAGCATTGCATCTAACAGCATTTTAGCATTTTTCATCTGACCTTGCTTGCACATTCCATTCATTAGCGCATTATACGTGACAACTCCTGGCCTATGTCCATTGCTTTGCATCTCCTTGAGCAACTTGAACCCCACCTTAACATCACCCTTCTTACAAAAGCAATCAATTACCATGGTATACGTTGGATCATCCGGTTTGAAACCAGCACTCAACATGTCTCTTAACGTTCTCTCTGCATCATGAACTCTCCCATCTCTACAAAGCCCGGAGATAAGCGCCGTGAAAGCTACATCATCAAGTTCAATCCCCTCTTCAACCATTCTCCTTTTAATCTCCAACGCAGATTCCATTTCTCCATCCTTGCAAAATCCATCAATCAGTGTAGTGAAAGTGATCTTGTCAGGCTTCAAACCACTCGCACTCATCTCATCCAGAAGCCGCCTAGCCTCCTTTAAATCTCCAACCTTACATAGACCATTGAGCAATGCATTATAAGTAACCAAGTCAGGTCTAACACCCTGAGCCAGCATCATCTGAAAATTCTTCAAAGCCAAATCAACTTTCCCACCTTTGCACTGCCCATCAATCAAAGTAGTGAATGTAACACCATTAGGAACCAATCCTCTCCCGCACATCTCATCAAACAAAAGACTCCCCTCATCCAACCTACCCTCCTTACACAACCCATTGATCAAAGCGCTGAAAGTGAAGACATCAGGATATATTCCCTCACTCTCCATAACACCCTTCAACCGAAAACCCTCCTCCACATTCCCCACTTTACAACACCCACTAATCAAAGTATTAAAACTAACAACCGTCGGCCGCAAACCCCTTTTGGGAATTTCATCGAACACCAACCGCGCATTTACAACGTCACCAACTTTGCAAAACCCATGCATCAAAACGTTAAAAAAATAAATTTTTGCCGGATACCCAGAATCCAAAACCTCCAAATATAAACCCCAGGAACGCTCAACTTCAAGGGGTTTCAACCTGACCACGTAACGAAGCAGATTCTCGCAACCGCGAACCGGGACGGGGAACTTATTCTTCGTAACCAAACGGAAACACTCAACAGCGTCGGGTATAAACCCGGAATCAACGTAAGCGCACATTAGAGCATCGAAGACTATGCCAGCGGAGTGGTGACGAGGAGGCATGGTGCGGATAATGGAAGAGAAAAGGGAAGAAGCGGAGTTGGATCCTTTTCGCGAAACAAGGAAGGAAAGAAGGGAGTGTGCTTCGGGTAGCATTCGGTGGAGGTAGAGGAAGTGCAGCATGGTGCAGTAGGAATGGAGCGTGTGGCGAAAGGGAGGTCGCGATGCGAGATAGTTGAAGAAGGAGAGGAGGGAGGAAGGGGAGAGGGAGAGAGGGTTGAGGGTGATGAGGTTGGCGACGTGGCGCGTCGTAAGGGAAGGGAGGATGCGCCGGAGTCTTGGGTTCTGAGAGTAATCATGGTTGTGTTTGTTCTGGGAATCTTGGATTGCTTCGGAGATTGCGCATAGAAGGTCATGGTCTTCGTAGGCGAAGAATGAGAGAGAGGAAAATGGAAGACGGTAAAGGTGAAGGCCAACGCAGGAACAAAGGGATTCAAAGTCATGATACACTTTGGTTTTCAAGTTCAGAGCCAAGAAGACCATGGCCATCGTTTCCTCTCTTACCTGCACCGTGTTTCACAGAATATATATATATATATATATATATATATATATATATATAGAGAGAGAGAGAGAGAGAGAGAGAGAGAGAGAGAAATAGATAACATACATTTAAAATAATAAAAGAAAAAGAAAAAAAGAGTTCACGTTGTCTTAAATTAATTATATCATAATGTAAATGTATATAATTTTTTATTAGCATACCTGTCTTGTTGTTTGCATATGTTAATTAATTAAATATTTAATATACATTTTTCCTCTTATGTTTTTTCTTCCAAAGTAATGAAGACAATGTCAACATTGTATATGACACCTCTCCCTATGTAAATTCAAACTTTGCCTCGTTATACTATTGTGGATTAACTTTTATTACCACCAAATGTTTAATCTACGTCAATATAAAATTGATTTTTTTTTACGTAATATTTTTTCTTTTGAATTTTATATATCTAGATCATATTTTAAATTTATTACCAACAGAGTTAAATCATATCTATAATTCACGACTTCATTGTAAAAAAGTTAGTAAATACAAAACGATTTATTAATAATATTGCAGTTATATTCAGTTTTAATGACTTTATTGAAATTAAACTTAATTAATCACTACTTAAACTTCAAATAAAGTTATATTTTGTAATTGATAACTTCAATTTTAATAAATTTGAACTTAAGTGGTATATGAGAATGATGACTTCAACATAAATCAATTTTGAAATGAAGTCGTGTCTAGGATTGATAGTTTCAATTTCAAACCATTTTGAACTAAATTCGTGCACTACAACTTCAACATACATACATAAATAACTAAAGTCGTGGGCTGGCGACTTCAACATACATACATAAATAATTGAAGTTGTACACTACATTGACAATATTAGTTATAGAAAAGCATGGATAATGAAACAAAAGACATTAGCTTTGAAATTCGGAGAGTGGGAAGAATCATATAATGATATTCCACAATGGTTTCAAGTAGTGCAGTAGACTAATCTGAACATAATTATGGAATATGTTAGTCACCTCGGTGTCGAAGGCTCTTCTCGACATAAATTGCAACACGTGTTCTAGTCTTTCATGCCTTGTATATAGGGGTTCAATTCCTACAAGCCTATAGTGCAAGTTGATAGGACTTTCTTAACTAGAAAATATCATGGCACTCTATTGACTGTCTAATATCAAGATGAAAATAGAAACATATTTCCATTAGCATTTCTCATTGTTGAGGGAGAAACCAAGGAATGATATGGTTCTTCCAACTGTTGCGAGTATATATCACACCATAATCAAATTTATGTCTCATAAATCGATAGAGGAACAACCATATTGCCAATTTTACAGTCACCAAAACTTTTTTTAGGAAGAAGATGGTTATACCCCAGTCTATTTCATAAGACATATCGCCTCAAATTTTAATAAGAAATTAAAAAAAAAAATATTGAGCTTAAGCGATAACTAGTAAACATGAGTATGTTAAATCATTTTTCTCCATTTATTCTATATATGACTAAATATGAAAATTCCTAATTGTTAGTTTTCACAAGGTATGAGATGAAACAACCCACTCTACACACAAAGTTGATGACTATGAGATCAAAATTCTGTTATGAAGTGTCTTGGATTGATTAAATACACTAGTGCACGAAGGAAATAGATCGCGGTTGTTTTTCATTATATGTTGTGCTTTATGAACCGTGGCATATACAGTCGTGGTAGAAAGTCTGAGACTTTAGGCCGCGATTCCAACCGCGGTAAAAAGTTTGGGGAATAGACCGCGGTTGTAGTAGGAACCGCGACGAAAACCTTTTTTTTTGAAAAAAAATAGTTCCACTATAGGTCGCGATTGGAACCGTGGTAAAACACCCAGGAATAGACCGCAGTTCATGCCTTAACCGCGACCAAAAGTCTTGCAAAATAAAAATAAAAAAACGACCCACTTTCTACCGCGGTTGTGGTAACAACCGCGACATATTCTCCTACAATTTTTTTAAATAGCAGATCTGTTTTTGTGATATCCACTACCACAAAAACAGACCTGCATATCAAGCACATGTTCAAATTCAATTTCAACATATCAAACACATGTTGAAATGTATTTTAACATCAAATAAATTACAAAGTCTAATAAAATACAATCTAATCAAATACAATGCTTAAATCTAGTAACTAAGAACTATTATATAATCTAACTATATACTTTGCAGCAGCTTTCCTCATGAATGATAGTGGCTTCTCAAGAATTGGTGTAGTTGTCTTGAATCTCTGCACAAGACAATTGATATTAATTAGTGTATATGAATTCTAAACTTTGGAAAAAATCAAAATTTGTTAAATTTAAATATTACCATTTCCCAACCTCTTGTGATATGAGAACGAATAATATGGGTCATCCAATACATTACATAGTATCCGCACTCATATGACTCACTATGTCTGTTACGCTACAATATATCTTCACAGTTGTAAATAGTTAGTGAAAAACATTAAAATAAAACAACTATAAGAAAGTATGGCTTTAGCATATGTCAAACCTTGAGAGAATTCCAAACAATCTTTCTACTGTTAGCAATTGATCTCCCAACCATCATCATACTTGCTGGAATAGAACTATATATATAAAAAAAGGTTTTAGCATTCATTTATATAACAAAGAAAGTCCAAACATTGAGGTTCTTACCAATCAACTGCTTGTCTGAGATGTGTGGGAGGAGGCTTGTGTAATGAGCAGAACCACAAAGCATAACTCTCCTGTATAGACATAACAAGAAGCTGTCAATGGCGCCTGAAATTCATAATAACTTAACTATTATATATTAAAATCACATATGGAACTTTATTATGTTAACATAGTTCACTTTCCCGGATATATAAGGCAAAAAATATATTTTCTTGTCGCTTGCAAAACTTCTTATCAGATTTGTGTTGATCTCATCAAAATCATTTGATTCATGAATGGATTGGGAATAAATGAATCCATAATCATCAAAGCGCCCCAACTTGTTACTGACCCCAGACATACTTGAAATCAAAAATTAACTTTGATATAAGGATACTTGATATATAAATCAATTTTATATATAAATAATTGCTCATAGACTTACATCATCCATAACTGAATAATTATAATATTCACCTCTTGTATTCCAGACGCAAGCGCTCTAACATCTTGGCTATGAAGGTATAATGGGACCTCAGAGTCTCTCCCAAATACATTAGCATCATATTCAACCTCCAAAGGCTTATCTTCAAGGATGTCAGCAAGTAGATGCAATGAACCAATAGGGTCGTCCTTAAATAGAGGAATCTTCTCCTGTGCTTGCGTCTGTTGTTACATGGAAAAATAAGATAGGTTTTGACATCAATAACATGTAAACTTTAAAATTGAGAAGTGTAAAGTAGAATTCCATACCGGGGGTCAGAAACTAAACCAACCAAATGTTTAGGCCAAGCAATAAAAGTCTGGAATGCACGTGCCACAGTGAAAACCTCATTTGTGGGCAGAGGAACAGGGGAACTGAGGCATCTGATATCATTTCGTCCACTGAGACCTTCACCTCATCCTCTGATAGCTCCATACCATGAACAATAATCGCTGCCTTAAACATTGTTCCACGCGCTAATCGGTCAAAACTCTTCCCCAACGATGAAAATGACAAATGAACCAAACAAATTTGATTTCAAACGGTGCAAATCGCTAGAAAATCGAAGGAACTGGGTTGCACAGTGGTCATCGACGGAGAAGAAGCAACATTGTTCCTATTTCGCGAAGAAGACGAAACTGTGCGACTTTTTTTATTTTTTAAACCTAAAAGGGGAATATGTCGCGGTTAAAAACTTAACCGCGGTAATAAATGGGTAGAGGCCACGGTTCCCCACTTAACCGCGGCCTATTCTCCTGAAAAAAATAAATGAAAATGGCATTTTTGAAATTTTTTTCAAACTATATCCCGCGGTTCAGCGTCCAACCGCGGTCTATTCCCTTAAATATTTAAAATTTATTCAGATCAGGGAATAGGTCGCGGTTGCTCAGTGAACCGCGGCCTATTCCCTGACGTTCTGAATCCCTCAACTGCCTTCCCAACTACCTTTTGGGGAATGTCAGAAGGTTGCAGGTGGGAATAGGCCGCGGTTCTGTGAGCAATTACGGCCTATTCCCCCTGAACCTTCTGAAATTTCCCACGTTGTCAGCACCTGCAATAAATTGGCAGGGCAATAGGCCGCGATTGCTAACAGAACCGCGGCCTATTCCCCTTGCTACCTTCTGACATTCCCCAAAAGGCAGCCCTACGAATTTATTGCATTTCTGACGTGGCGTCAACAGCAGAATGTTGACTGGGGTATAGGCCACGGTTCCCCTCAGAACCGTGGCCTATAAGTTCGACTTATTTTCAAAAATGTCACCGCGCACTATTATGCTGCGGTTTCTGATGAACCGTGGCATAATGTGCTCTGTAATAAGCCAGATTTTTACTAGTGATATCACTAGAAAACGGACTCTGGCATACGATTATGGTAAGAGGTATGCCACATAACTACAAACCTAGCGGAGTGCATGAATTCAATATTAAAATCCACACAATCCTTATCAATTTATGCTCTAGTAAAGGCGACGTTTGAAAGAGTAATATCTTGGTTTGTTGAACAAGGAACAAAGATCAAGTGCATGCTACAAGGAGGAAATCAATATCCTAAAAATATTACTGTTATTTTGAGAAAAAATGAAATGCAACTTGTAATGTGTCATGTGCAAAGATTTGATCACCAAAATTCATAATTTAAGGCTCAAGAGATCGCCACTCCTCAACTAGGACGCCACCCTATGTCATACACTATTAAATTAAAGGTATTCTGGTGAGTTCCAATCTCTTCAATGGCCTTGTCCTCATGTGTTTACAATTTGTTTTTTTTGTCATTTACAAATATCAACATTTTTTTGCCCTTGTGTACAACCTTTGCATTATATTTTTAAGGCTTATGAGGTCCAATTCCATCCAATTCAAAATGAAGACTTTTGGTTTACCTACACTAAACTACATTTCATACTTGACCTACTATGAGATGTCACAATTAAGAAGATTACCAATTAGCCCTATCCATAATGAAATGGATGAGCAAACTCCAAACAATCATAAAAAATGATTTTATATTCGAAATGAAGGGCATGATAAAAGCAATTGTCCATATTGAGAATCTTGAAAATATATGTTTCAATTGTAATTCCCATCATGTTAATAAATGTCTTATTTCTTAATTCAACTTTTCTCTAAATTTTGTATACATATTATCTTTTAACATTCACATATTAACAAACCTAAAATTATCTAAAAACATACACCAAAATGAACAAACCTAATATTACCCAAAAACATACACCACCAAAGTAAAAAATAATGAACTCAATATGTCAAAATTAACTTATAAAATAAATAAAAAAATTAAAATTGCTTAAACCCAAGTTGCTAACATGCTAAACGACTTCAATTATTTATATGCAATGTTAACAACATGATGTACAACTTTACTTCAAAATTGATTTATCCTAGAGTTGTGAATCTCATGCACGACTTCAATTCAAATCTATTAAAATTGAAGTCGTCAATTATATATATAATCTTACTTAAGGTTTAGTGATTAATTAAGTTTAATCTCGTTAAAGTCACCAAAATTAAGTAAGACTTCAATATTATTAAGAAGTCGTCTTTTCATTTCATGATGAAATCATTAACACCATATATCACTTAATCCTTTCGATAATAAATTTAAAATGTGACTAAAATTCATAACTTTTTTAAATACTAAATATGTAATATATATATATATATATATATATATATATATATATATATATATATATATATATATATATATATATAATCCAATACATAGCATAACATACTTGTTTAATTTAAAGAGAAATCGTTACTTTTATGGTTAATTCATACATGAACAATTAACACCAAATAGAAAAGTAAAGAGAGAAAGTAAAATGTTAAATAAAATATAATACTGTGAAATACACAATATAAAATAAAAATGTGAAATTTATGTTGACATAAAATATACGTTTTATATTAAAAAATATTATATAAAAATATAATTCTTTAAAAATGAGTGATAATATGGGATATAATGTATATAACATAGAAGGGAATAAGATCAAATATAATTACATTTAAGATAATTTTCATTCATTAATATTTGTAAAGTGTATACATTCCGTCTCATGTATTTTTGTACTATTTCAATATAAAAAAATTTATATTGATTATTTTTTTATATTTAACATCCATTAACGAATTTTGATATAAATATGGTTTTTTATATAGTATAGAATTTTCAACATATTTTACATCAATTAAAACTATCAGCAATATAGAAAGTAGCGATCCAGAATTTTTTGACAAAATGGAGAATTAATTATGCATATTTGAAAGAATGATAATAATAACTAAACTTGCCATTGAAGAAAAAACAAATGAAAACCATTTAGATTTTATAACCTAAACAAGAATCCAATAAACTTGAAAAGAGAAACCATCTGAATAACTTGTTATCCGATGATGATAATATATATATATATATATATATATATATATATATATATATATATATATATATATATAAAAGATAGAAAAAAGTATTGAATGGTATGATTGTTTAAATATAAAAGTGACTTATAAAAAATACGTACAATAAATAGTAATTTATAATTGTGCTAATAAGAATTATTATGTTGATGAATAATTACAATAATTATTATAATATTACACAATAAATAAAAATTGATTCTATGAATATAAAAAATAAGATATTGAATATAATATTTTCTAAATTCTTGAATTTTTTTATTTTGGTAAGTTACATATATGTTTGCTCCATTATCAAAATACAATTCATGATCACCTTGATAAGGTGAAACTAATGCCCTTGTTTTTACTGTCAACAAAGGAAGTTTTTCATGTATACTTACAAATGAATAATATTATATATATATATATATATATATATATATATATATATATATATATATATATATATATATATATATATATATATATTAGTATAGTCAATCCTCTTGAATATATACCTGCATATTGGTTTAAATATCCAACATTTTCCTTTACCGCCTCTCATGTTTTTGAAATTAGAACCTTTCCAATTACTTTGAGATTTAAATTTGTTGAAATTATTGAGTTGATCTAATCGATTTTCAAAGGTTAACAATTAGGTTTTCAATTCAATCCAACTTATGTTAATATGATTAGACAGTTTGATAACCATTGGATTGTAATCAGAATCCAAACTATTTAGTGTATAAATCGCTAAATTAGAGTTAGAAATTGGTGAAGTTATCAACTTTAACTTATTAACAAGGTTTTTCATCTTGTCAAGATATTGTCTCACCTTCATGTCTCCTTTTCGTGTATTGTGAAATTCATATTTAAGATAAACAATTCTGAATCTGGTGTGTGTCAACAAGACTTTGAGCTTCATCCAAAAGTTATTTAAAGGTTTCACAATGAAGCAAGTAACAATATCAATTAATATAGAATCCATCCGTTATCCTAAAATGGTTTGATCTTGAGTTTGTCAATCCTCATAACTAAGATTGACTTTTGTTGTCATGTTATCTGCAATAATAAATTGGTCGGAACATTGTATCTTTCCTAACATATAATCATTTTGTTTGCATCTTTTAATCACGAATAATATTAGATACTTATATAGTGGATAATTGTCTTGTTCAACTTGAAAGAGATGATAGATGAGGAATTATTTTTTTAATCGACACAAATGACATGATTGTGGTGATTATGGATCAAAGCTTGGATAAAGATAAAAAAAATGTATTGAATCATGTTGATAGTCTAATTATATAAAATTAACTTACAATAACCTATAATTATGCTAATAAGGATAAATATTATCCTAAACTGATACTAGTCAATGTAATATTACCTAATAAATAAAAATTGATACAATTACTGGCTAAAATTAAAAATCCTAAATTACAAAATATTTCACATAGTATTTAATTCGGTGTAATTATATATAGCACATTATAATATACATCACATTATAGCCAATTATGATATTCTATGTAATAAATACGAGTTGTTACTTTTCGCATTCATACATTACATAATTCAGTATACTCTCGATCATGTACAATAAAATAAAAATGGAATTCATTGTGAAGTTATTGCTCCCGTACTTACAACCACACTCTATTCTGAAAATTTTCAATGAGAGAACAACACATTTTTACCATTAATTTTGTATGAGAAGAAAAAAAAGTATATGTTAAAGAAACATGCGACATTGGAAAACGATCATAGTGCACCGTTTTCCATTGGCAAACGCCTAACCTCGTTAACCGCATGTACATGCTTTGTCGGTAGTCAACGACGAGAAACCCCGACAGCAATAGGATCCACCACATCTTTCTCTCCTCCACAAACAACTCCATGCCTTAGCCAAAACCCTTTTCTAACCTTCTTCTTCTTCTTCTTCTTCGTCTGCGTTCTTCCATTTGTAGAGTTATTGTCTGCACCGATGAAAGGTTTCTGATTAGAATCCTCCACAAGACTATTAAGTTGCCTTGAAATGCTTTGCACTTCATATTCGTCAAGAAGGGAAAGCTTCTTTGCATGAAGATTTGGGAACCCTTCACGTGCTTCCATGGCCGTTCTCATTGCTTCTAACCTGTAACGCGAAGGCCTTGGCTCATGCCGAGTTACTGTGGCATGAAACTCGGTTATGGTCTTGCCCTTAGAGCCCGAGTTGTGTTGGTACCACGCCCATGCAGCAGCCTTTACAAAGGATAAGTCATTGGTGTTGGTGTTGGTGTTAGTGCTGTTTTTGGGTGGTTTTCTTCTCTCCATGAGAAGGGTTAGGAAAGAGAAATTGGAAGCCATGAGTGTGATGTGAGAATGTGTGGGAAAATTAAGTTCCACGCAATACAATGCAACGCAATAGGGAAAAGTAGTGATTAGGTTTGTTTAATGCGTTATACAGTGTTGTATTGTGTTGAATTTAGCACTTGGTCATGTGTGAAGAAAGGTATATGTGACTTTCTTCTACCAAGTTGGGCTGGGCCGTGCACTGATAGTCCTCGTGCTGCTGTCAGGTATTAATGGGATCATTTACTTTGGACGCGTGTATTGGGCCCACCTTGGGCCCTACTACGAGAATCGGTTTTATTTGTTGTTTCTTCTAGCTAGGAAGATTACGTGTTGTTCTGACTTGTCTATTAGAAGCTTCTTATTCTTTGTTCTTGTAGTTTTTAATATTTAGCCTCTTATCATGAGATGCCTCAATAGAAGAAAATCACACAAAATAACAACATATAATTACTTGAGGATCATTACATTATTCCAACACTTCAAATGTACACTGAGGAAATGAAACAACCAACAAACAAGACCTAACAACCAATCAGAGTACAAAGAAAACATTATAAAAAACACAAATTATCATAGTAAACAAACAGGCAAGGCAACAAAGATATAAGGAAGGCACATGTGATTACTCTCAGACTACTTTCATGGTTTCCAAAGAATGGTTGTCTGAGCAATCATGGAAGTGACGACATAAGGGTCCATGTTAGATGCAGGCCTTCTATCCTCAAAGTATCCCTTCCCTTTCCTCTCTGTGTCCCTCCCTACCCTAATTGAAGCACCACGGTTTGCAACACCCTGCATTCCCACATCAACACCACCATCGATACATTAACATAACATTCAATCTTTTCATTTTCTGCCTTGTTTAGTTAACAATTCAATAAACTACTACTACAAAAATAAAACTTTACTATTAGTTCAATAACTTCATATTTAAAAAACTAGTAAAACATATTCATGTAATTACTTCTTCAAGTTTAAACAAGTTTGTTTCCTTAATATTGCTTTTTGGCTTACCCATATGAAGGTGTTTATGTTGGCTGTCTCGTGTTTTCCTGTTAAACGACGTTCATTGCCTTCTCCATAAGCGGCTATGTGTTCCTTGTGCCTCTTTTCCAACTTACTGATTGCTTTTTTGATGACTTCATAGCCACCATCGTTTCTCATGGACTTGGTACTGTAACATTAATTATATATACATATCATCCACTTGTCAAGCATAAAACTAAATTGACACCATGTTAATTACTAACAAACTCATTCATTGTACCTGAAATTCGTGTGAGCGCCAGCACAATTCCAATCACCCTAGTTTTTAAGAACTCGGCCAAAATGACATGAGTCAATATCATTACACCAAATTAAGTAAACCATATACATAAGAAAGTATGCTGTGGTAATAACATGAATGTTTTGATTGAATATGTAGAGAATCAAATATGGTCTCAGTTTTTTCATGACTATGGGATATCCACCTTAATCGGTTGAGGATCAAAAGAAAGCACCACCCCAGCAATCTCGGTGATCCTCTGTTAACACATAAAGACATTGCTGTAAAATTTTCACAAAAAAGAATGAATTTGATGATGAGGGTGACAGTATTCAAGTTCTAACAACCTCCAAAATGTAGCGAGCAACCCACAAGTCGTCACACGCAGATATGCCAGCCGATGGACCAATTTGGAATTCCCACTACATATATCATCAAGAATGAATTCAAATCAAAGAAGTTGGAATTTGAAGAAAAAAATACCAAATATAAGTCTAGAACACAATAATAGATCAAGCAACATCCAGTATTATCGGGACCAAGTATCTAGAATTTGACATTGGCTGAAACAATAGGGTTAAAGAATGATGAATAGGAAAATTTTATTTTAATTTACCTGACCGGGCATCACTTCTCCATTAATTCCAGTAATATTAATGCCTGCATAAAGACATGCTTTGAAATGAGAGTTCACAATGTCCCGTCCGAAAGCTTTGTTTGCTCCAACACCACAATAGTAGGGTCCCTTTTGAGTAAGGGAAAAAATTCAGTACATGTAACCATAAAACAAAGTGAATTGGCATAGTAAGTCACAATACTCAGTTGCCAGCCACAAAAAAGACTCAAAGTTTAAATTGGGTCAAAAATTTAGAAACCTTTCATAGAAAAGATCATGTAAGGGGCAGGAATAATTTGATGAATGCCATACAAAAATTAAAAGATGGGGTGATTTACATCAAACACCTAATCTTCCATTTTAAAAATTGAAGAAAACGAATTTCACCTGGGGTCCAGGAAAACCACCAATAGGCCATCCGAGGGGCCATTGGACATCTTTCTGCAGCAAGGTGTATTCTTGCTCAATGCCATACCTAGAAGGAGATCATAAATTAACATTTATTGTAGGAAAAAGAAGAAAATGATGATAGTGAAAGGTCACTAGAAACTGCAAGGAAGCAACAAAATATACCAGGGTTCTTCAGCAACAACATCAGGATGGCTAAATATCTTTGCCGCATTATATCTCGTGTTGGTAGGAATGGGTTCTCCCGCAGCAGTGTAAGTATCACACATAACCTGCAAGCAATTGCAATTATAAGACATGAGACGAAAGTTGTTTTTTTTTTTTCACACACAAAATAGCAGACAAGAAGAAACATACCAGAATATTTTCACCCCTCCTGAATGGATCCTTGAAAATTGCTTGTGGACTGTTGTATTTGGTTAAGAGACACAGCATTAATGAGAAGTGTTTGGAAAAGAAGCAACCCTAAATATGTGATGGTCCAAATTGAGCACAAAATGATCCATGATTTGAAAGTGTGGAGAAAGGTATGAACAGATAGGAATGGAGAAGGGAGCTTACTATAAAAGCACTTCACTATCTGCTCCAGGAGCTTGACCAGTGCTGGAACCATCATAGGTCCATTTGGGAAGCTCGGAAGGATCATTAACCGGACCTGAAAGAGTCTATATCCAAGATCACTTTATATTTGCCTTAATTACAAATCAAATACAAAGATTGAAATTAATGCATACTTTTTCTGGCTCTTTTGGATCAGGAACTCAATTCAAAAACTTCTAGAAGCCACAGACATTTTTTAATAATTATAGACATTCTAAAACCTTAATAGATAGAAACAAGTTGTTGTTTGCTTCTCTTTTTGGTTACAAAGTTAAATAAACTCACCCGTGCCTTACTCCTCATGTCCATACCAGATCCACCAATCCTGTCATAATAAAAATCAAAAGGGGTTAAGAGTTGATTAAGTGTCGAAAAGCGATATCATTACATAATATCATAGAAAATTGACAAATAAATGTGGTTAAGATAGGACGAACTAGCAATCATTGTTCAAATATACAAAAAAAGCATAATATTATTCAGGTACATCAAGAGAATAATTGCAGCATAGGTTCATGTTAAGTGAAAAATTCAGTAAAATTGTGATTGGTATTGGATATTTAAGAACATGAATTCCTTTAAATTTCAATCAGAATTACTCCCAATTTAGAATAATTTCCTTTACTTGAAGGAGAGAAACAAGAACATTCAAAGAGAATGGAAAAGGAGAAGTAGTTTCATCGAGATCAAGTCAATAAAATAAATATAAAAAAATTTACTAAAACAACATATTTTTGTTTGAACAAAAAATAAAAGGAAAGAGGGAAGTCTCTTGAATTCATTTTCATTTGAGATTATTTTCATTTAAGGGAAAACAATCAATTAAGGAAATAAACTAAAACATTTGAAAAGAATAAAAAAGCCCAAGACAGATCAAGCCAACAAATATAGAAAGAATTCATGAAAGCTACATATTTTTGTTTGAAAAAAATACCAGAAAACACAACAATCTCTTAAACTTATTTTCACTTGATTGAGTATTTTTACTCGAAAACAATCAATAAAAAAAACTAAAACATTTGAAAAACATAGAAAAGCCAAAAAAAACTTTCATTCATATCAAGCCAAGAAATATAAAGAGAATTCACTAAAACCACATATTTTGGTTTGAGAAAAAATAGTATAAAACAGAGAAATCTCTTGAACTTATTTTCACTTGAATAAATATTTTCACTTAAACAAAAACAATAAATCAAGAAAAAAAAAACTAAAACATTTGAAAAGAATATAAAAACATAAGAAAATTCCATTCAGATCAAACCAACAAATATATAGGAAAGATTAAATGGAGACATATTTTTACTTAAGCAAAAAAATATAACAGAAAGCAGAAAAATCTTTTAAACTTATTTTCACTTGAATGAGTATTTTCACTTGAAGGAGTATGGGATTGAACTAAAATTCACTTCCTTGAACAAAAGTTCGTAAAAATATAAAAGTCCTTGAGAGCTAATTGTTGTACTTTATTTTTTTCACAATTTTGTTTGCTGTGGCATTTTTGGAGAACAATTTTGGGAGATGAACATCAGGGAGGAGAAAAAGGAAGCCTGAACCAATTAGGAAGAAGATTCAATACTTAATCTCTTTTTTTTCTCTCAAATCCATTAATAGTGTAAAAGGAAAACCATCATTATTATAGTTGATGATCTTTCTTGAAATTGAATGTACCATTTTCTGATTCTTTATCCAGTGTTGAGGATTTGATTTGATTTTTAAATGTTAAAATGATTTGAACATCATATATTTTAACTAATTTAGATTGGGGTTGAAAATCAGATCTTAAATATGAAGTTTATTCAGATTATTTAAAATGTTTGAATGCTAGAAATAAATAAGTATATTAGTTAAATCAAGTTTAATTAATCATAATGAGTTGAGAAATCAGTTAAGATTAAATCTTTAGATATTCTAGTTCAAGAAATTAACTTAGAAGAATTATTCTTGTTTACACGTGCATGGATGTGAATATGTAGTAAAAAATGAGATGAGACACTAACCATATGTATTCCGCGATCACCTTCTCAGAAGTGTTGGAGAGGTTAAGGTTGATCAGATCGGAGAGTAACGACATCTTCTTGGAATACAAAATTTTAGCACAGAACGAGAATTTCTCTTTCTCTTTCCTTGTACCACTGTTTCGGTACAAGGTAGTGTGATCTCTGAAATGCTAAAACAATTTACAAAAAGAAAATCAACATACAGTAGGGGACAACTTTCTGCAATAGGAATCATGCATGTTTCTGAGAAATGTTTACACATACAAATCAAAGATTTTTATGTTTGCTTTTAATAGGATTTTCTTCAAACATACACATGGTACGTTTTTTCCGTGTCTTGTTACCATTAATCGCCTTGAGATCTATAACTTCATATCACAGGTTTGGTGAGAAAACTCACTTTCACTTACTTTGATTTATTATATTTAATATGGTTGCTATTGCATTAGCAATGTTAATATTAACATTGTTAATTAATTTACCACGTTTCCTCCTTCTTATAATAACTTCCAAGGTAGGAATCAAAGATTTACATAAATGTTTATACAAAAAAATAAAAAATAATACTTTAACAACCCTAAAAAAATGCACCCTCTTTACTATCCACTTTAATGCTATAATAATACATATTAGAGTTTATTAAAATATTGTTTTTTTGAGTTATTAAAGGATTGTTTTATGCTTAATGGGTGTCTGAAAAATCTTTTGGAAATATTAAACAAAAAATTCATTATTAAATACAACTGCATAAGAACAATTCGAAAGTCATATCTTACGTAAAACCAAAACTTTCAGATAATGGACAAGGAATGCAGTGTGGGAGATGTCAGACATCAAAGATATTTTTGTTTTGAGATGTCATATATTAAGGGGTATTTTTGTCTTAAACCAGTGAAGGTATAGAAGAAGTCATGGAATGCAGGAAGAAATATCCCCGGAAACCAAAGGTCCAGAGCCCAGAAGCTTGAGTCCAACACAAGCCTAATTGTTGCTTTTAATCTTTCAAAACAACAAAAATTTCACACAGAAAATAAAAAATGATAGAAAAATTAATCGGTAAATTACAAGCCACTAAGGCTTGAGTGTAATGTTCACTTGCATGCACGTATGAGAAGCAATCATGAACTGGAGCAAGCCTCGCAAACAAAAAACTAGGACAATTCTCAGAAATAAAAAATGAAATTAATTTCTACTTATAACAATTTCAAATTTTTTATTTTGTTAATCTATGCTAAAATCATCGGCACTTTTTTTGTTGTTAACAGAAAAACTCCAAATAGGTCAAACTAAAAAGAAACACAGAAATATAGGCAATTACCACGATGATGTTTTTCTTTGAGGCAAGTTTCAAAATCTGGAAATGATTGAAAACTTTTGTTGGTTTTGCAAGCGTAGCCAAAGTTGGAGTTTTGGAGAAAAATATGAGAGGAAATAGTATGGTTTGAGAGGAAGAGTATGTGTAGAATGGGGAATAAATAATGTAAAAATGGAGAAACAAAAATGCAAAACAATGCCGCTTTCTCTCTCTTTCAGATCTCTTTTGAGATGTACGTGTCATTTCTCTTGTCATTCTATGTTCAAAAGCTTGACACCTGCCCTGCACAACATATTCCCTAATCCTATGGCTAAAAATTCCTCATCTAGTTGCACCCTTGGATATGAGTGACAAATTTTCATGGAATTCCTCATGCTTATTCATAAAATTACATTCAAATATTAATATGTTTACAAAAAAGTTTCATAACATTCGGATTAACTTTCAGGTCATTACAAACACATAGTTTTAATCTATGAAATATGTAGGAACCACTTAGTTTGTGTTTGTTTTTACGTGTATGTGTTATTTTAAGGAAATGTGATCTCACAACTAGTGCAGAAATAGTTTTAGACATCTGTTATTTTTGGCTTTTAACGTCATCTTCATACTCGACGTTTATATGGGTAACATTAATTGGACATAGGTTATTTGCAGGTTTGACGTCGTTATAGATGTCGGTTCAATGACATAACTGACGTTTATAACAACGTTGCACATGGCACTAACTGATGTCTACGGGGTTGTTATAGACGTCAAACATGACATCACCCGACGTCTAAGGGCATTATACCGACATCACATGTGGCATTAACCGACGTCTAAGGGCACTATAGACGTCGGACATGATATTAACCGACGTCTACGAGATGTTCGTTGTGTTTTAGTGTAGTTCTTCGTAAGAAAAAATTGTGTCTTTTGCATCTCTTATGGCATTCCAACCCAAAGACAAACCTGGGTCGTTTCCTAGGTCCATTCCGACCGCCAATGAAAAAGAATACGGTAGGTATCACTGTATTCTTTTTCTTTGGCGGTGGAAATGAAACTAGGCAATGACTCAAGTTCGGCTTCAGGTTGAAATGCTATAAGAGATCCAAAAAAACGCAAGTTTTCCTTACGAGAAAACTAGCAAAGGGAGAAGGTGCATTATGCTACCCAAAGACACAAGAAAAACTGCACCAAAAAACAAAGAAAGCTCATTTCAATCGGTTCAAATCAAACATAATACATCAAAGATTACTTTAATCGGATTAAAAGCAAGTTTAACCAGATCAAACGAGATGAAACGCACTTGTAAATTCAATGGAGCGGAGATAAAAGGCTAAGGAAGACTATGAAGTGTGCGAAACTGCTAGTTCGCAATCACTTATTTAACAAGAAATGAGACGTTGATTGCCCAAGAGACCGACGTCTATAATAGAATATACGTCGGGGACCTCACTAATATGACGTCTTTCTGATTTAAAAATTAATATTCGTGGGGCTTATAGACGTCGCTTACTCAGGCCACTAACGCCTATATACGATTATAGACGTCGGGTATCTCCTAACTAACGTCTATAGGTCTGACAGGTAGGTAAATAGCCATTAATGTCTACCATATAGACGTTAGTGTGGCGGGATCCGACGTCTATATGACGGAAAAGAATGATTTTTCACCTACCTGGTAGACATATAGACGTCGGGGATCTCCTAACTGACGTATCTAGGTCTGACAGGTAGGTGAATAGACATTAATGTCCGTCATATAAACGTTAGTGTAGCGGGATCCGACGTCTATATGGCAGAAAGGAATGACTTTCCACCTACCTGGCAAACATATAGACGTCAGGGATCTCCTAACCGACATCTATAGGTCTGACAGGTAGGTGAACAGCCATTAATTTCCGCCATATAAACATCAATGTGGCAGGATACGACATCTATATGGCGGAAAAGAATGACTTTTCACCTACCTGGCAGACATATAGACGTCCGTTAGGAGATCCCCAACATCTATAGGAATTTATACGTCAAGTCCCTCCTAACTAACATCGATATGACCAGTTTATTTACGAAAATACCACTGGTCATCAAACTACGTCGGGCTTATCCCTAACCGACATCTAAGAGGTGACGTTAAACAGTGTTTTTACATTATTGCACGTTTGCTTTTATGATTGTGTATGAATTTGAGAACACATATTTGCATGAGACATAGAGAGATTCATTCGTGCAAATTGCAAAGAATAGAAATGGTGATAAACGGAAAAGACAAAATTACCATTGTTTTTATTTTGAAATAAGGTTGTTCTTTTCAACACGTATTAAAGATACTTAGTGAGATTTCCTATATGCATAGTTAAGATTCTTCTGCGCATTCTGAGCCTTTGATAACGGAGGGAGAAAAATGGGTTGGTGGTTTTATTAGAACTCCATGAATATGCCATGAACGTGAAGGCTTGATGTATTTAGGTGGTGGCATAGCAAAGTTAGCTAAGGTGAATTAACTTCTTGAAACAATGAATGAACTGTGTTAGTTCAATGAAAGAGTAATCGAACATGAGAACAAAGTATTGAAGTCTAATTCCAATACATTTTATATCATTAAGTTCAATTTTAACTGAGTTATGGATCATCATCATTACTTTACAATCAAACATTTAAATTTATAAATCCAAATAACATCACAAGTTTATTAAGAATTAATCAAATCTCTTTTAATAAGACACTTGGTATTATAATTGAATTACTGCACTTGCTGGTGTGTAATTGTTCTAAATTGGGAAATCATCAATATGCTAAAAGAATTTAAAGTCCTCATGGATAAGACTTTGTTTTCTAAAGTTGAGTGCAAGAATTACTAGAGTTCATGATTTGAACAATCATTTTAAGTGACAAAGTGTTTGTATGACAATATTGTTAAAAGGTTTAGTGATGGTGTCATGGTAAGACTTTCAATTAGGTAAAGAATTCACTACAGTCACGAAGGGCATTATCGAAGGCCAAAATCTCTCAGAAAAGGTCACAAACCGTCGCTAAATGCCAATTATCGAAGGCTCGACGACGGTCAAAAAGCCCTCGGTAAATACATCGTCGCTACTTAAAACACATGTTGAAGATTTGGTTGAGTTGTCCAACAATAAGAAAAAAGACAAGCAATCTTGAGAGGCAAAGGAAAAAGGGTTACAAGGTAGAGAAAGGCACATTGGAAGCAACATTGAAGAATGACAAAAATAAAATATCTTTCAAATTTGAAAACAAATTTACTTTTTCACAGATCGGTTTCGAAGTCAATTTATTTTTACAAATCCAATTAAAGTTCTCATTAATGTTGAAATCACATAAATAATAAATAAGTTTTGTCTAGCTTATTTATTCTATCAACACTTATGATATTGTCACTACATGTTATTTCTTTATATTTGATAAAGAAAATGTATTATGACCTCACATTTAATAAACCTATGAAAGTTTTACTAAATATATTAACCATTTACATACCATATTATTTAATTTTTATTTAATTTACAAATTATATTGTTGTTTATTTATAAAATTATGTAAGTCGACAATTATAATATTGGTTGTTTACCAATTAGGTTAGTGATTTTGTTAGTTGCACACATCAATCTAGTTGGTAAATGAACAAATAGACTAGTTATGCATGTATTGTTGTGTTAAACCATACCTTTAAGCATACCAAATATTAAGACTTCCTCAAAATATTAAGAGTAATGATTATATATAAAGAACATAAGTCATAAAAGTAACATGAAGTTCGTATTCAAATGATGAATAGAGCATCTAAAAATGACACATGAAACACATAAAACTGATATGAATGTCATATTAAAATGAAATAAATATTAAATGAAACAAGGATATAAAGAAATGATACAAAGGTCATGAAAAATGTTATGAACACATATAGTAATGAGACAAAAAAATGTCAAATATTCACTTTTATTCCTTCATATTAAAAACTTAAAATGAAATAATTGAGGACAAAAAATTCTAAGAAAAGAAGAACATGTGTATATCACAATAGAACAAATAATTAACTATACTTTTATTGGAAGCATGGTGTTCATAACTAGTTTTTTTAACAGTTGTAATAAAATTATATTACTCTTTTGGCTTTAAGATATTATATATTGTCATGTAATTAGAATATTTTTTGTTAATATATATATATATATATATATATATATATATATATACTTGTCACATTTCGCTCAAAATGAAACACATGGAATAAAAATTAACAAATAAATTTTTTCACACAAATTTTATAGTGATCATTCTTGTAAACTTAAAGGGTAGTAGTAGATATATCTAGGCTCAAATATATCATGGTCTTTTTAAGAATGCATTTTTGTATTGAAACAGAAACATGGAAACTGACATGCAGCTAAAATCCATTCTAACTTTATTAGGTGTAGTTCAATAATTTAGTTGTAAAAACTAGAGAAATGAACAAAAAATGTTTATTTATTTGTCATGGCCAAATGCAGCTCAAAATTAAAAAAGAAAAATCTTTGTAAGAAAAGGGAAAGTTTACTTAACAGTAATTTACCCAATGATCAAGACTCTAATGGCATCCACTCAAGTGCTAACTCTAATTCTCCAGATTCAACGTTCTGGAGCTTGATTAATATCTCCTGTTTAACTTTTCCACCAACAATTTTGACTTCGCTATCATCTATAAGCGCATTGTCCTGAGATTTCATCCATATTCCTATCTGCATATCATCAAACATGCTAGGATCTCCATANGCCATTGCAGATGTAATCAGGGGATGAAGATCAATGTCTGCTTCCCCCATTATATCATCAGATGAAAATAAGTCATAATCAAATACCTTCTGCAATGCAATGTAACCAGCGGTTATGACAATTTCCCATGTTTTTATATCTTCATACCATAACACATACACACACAAAAACAGCTAGAAGCATCACACATTCAGATCCAAATAAGATAACCCAAACCGGTGGCCACTTACTCCAAACTATAGTCCCATTAGAGGATGGTTGGGGAAAGTAGTATTTGATTTCCATTGTAGACAAAGGGTGTAAGAGAGAAGGAACCTTTGAGTAGGGTTTGGTTGAGGTAACATGGATTTGGTTTTACAATGAAAAAAGAGTCATGCATTGTTGAGAATTTGGATTTTCTACTCGGTTTTTCTGGGCTGTGCTTTCAAAATACACTGCTAAACATTGATTTTGATGTTATAAAATATATTAAAAAGATTTTTAAAGTACCAACATCAGTGTATTTTGAAGGCACCTCAGAGGACAACACATAAAAACCACAGTAGAGAATTTCAACTCCATTGTTGAGGAATTAGGAAGAAGGAAGCTCAAGTGATTTGGATGCATATGGCAGAAATGTAGAATAGACACAGAATTTGTTCCATTTTTTAACAAAGACAAGATGAAATTCAACCTTACCAAATTCAATAATCCAAATGGCCGAGTAACAGACAGCATAAGTTCTTCATTCCAGACTGGATTCAAATTACTCTTTATTACAGTTGTCTGAACAGTCTGAAGATGTAGCACCAAAAAGTCAATTCAGAAAGAAAGTTATCAATGTCTAGCAATCTTCAATTAAAAATTAAAAAGAAAACATAAAGAAGAAAAGTTTCTCAAGCATATATGCCAATGAGAACTGAGAACAACCAACCTGTTGGCCAAGTGTGAAGATAACATATGGATCACTGGTCATCATATCTCTGATAGCTAAATCTGTGCCTTTGATCACTTTTACCTTCAAATTTCCAATAAATCCTTCCTTTCCTTCCTGTCATGACCATAAATATCAGTCAAACATCCAAGGAAAACCANTCCAATTAGAAAGCTTTCATCTGAGTATNACATCAATTTAAGTNAGTGGAAATGTAGTTTTTACATTGATATGCTAACACAAAATATGGTCAACAAACAAACAGAACTCCTCCAATCAAAGGAAATAAAATATGAAATATAATCACCTCACGCGAACCGCTAATACTTCTAAAATTATCCATAATCCCTCTGGAAATACTTGATGGGGGATTCTGATAGCATTTTAGGCCCAAATGAAGAAGAACCCAACATTCCCAATCGGACCAGTGGGGTGGCTGGTCCAGTCAGATCAACAAGGATATACAAAATGCCAAAATACTTAGCTGATTTTAAGATGTGATCTTCAGGGTGAAATTGTGGGAATATTTGTGTATGACGTGTTAGTGCTTTATTGGATTTAGTATGAGTTTGTTAGTAACTTTTCTGTTATATAGTTGCTAGCAAGGAATGAATAAAGCAGAAAAAGAATATTTCTATCATCTCTTTATCCCCTTTTCTGTAGGAGGCCCCTTGACCTCTAATCAAGGCAATTTATCTATCATTTTTGGTGCTTTCGTTGAGAGACTTCCCTCTTCTGTAACTTTTTTTTCCCCAAACGGTAACCCTCTTTTCTTATCCTACATGACGGACCACAATACTCGTTCTAAATCCATTACCAACTTGGAAGAAGCCATATTGAAACTCACAATCACCCAAAACAAAATCACAACCCGATTGGATTCCATTACATCTCAACTCATTACACGTGACCCACCCTCTCCACACCCCGACGATCGCCGTTCTCCTCACAATGGCCCTCATTCGTTCACTCCCCACCTGAAATTGGAGGTTCCCCGATTTGATGGAACAGATCCAATGGGCTGGATCTTTAAGATCTCGCAGTTCTTCGAATATCATCGCACGCCGGAGGATGATCGGCTCCGGATAGCTTCCTTTTACATGGATGGTCCTGCCCTCAGCTGGTTTCAGTGGATGCACAGGAACAACATGCTTCCTTCATGGCACGAGTTTCTGCAAGCCTTGGAGGTTCGATTTGCCCCTTCTTATTATGACGACCCACGCGGATCTCTCTTCAAATTGACTCAAAAAGGTACGGTTCAAGATTATTTAAATGATTTTGAACGCCTTGCTAATCGCATTGTTGGTCTTCCTGCCATTTTTTTGTTGAGTAATTTTATTTCCGGGTTAAACCCGGATATTCGCCGTGAGGTCCAAGCACTGCAACCACAGTCGTTGACGCAGGCCGCGGCTTTGGCCAAACTTCAGGAAGATAAACTTAACGACCAACGCAAACACTTTCGACAGCGTTCCCCCTTTACGTCATCTTCCACTCCTCCATTGTTGTTAACTCCGCCATCACGACTGCCGGCAACACCATCCAACCCACCCAAAACTCATTATAAGAAGTTGTCTCACGAATAGATGTTGATTCGTCGTGAGAAGTGATTGTGTTACAATTGTGATGACAAATTCAGTCCTGGGCACAAGTGCAAGGGTCGTTTCTTTTTACTTGTTGCAGTTGATGACGATGATGAAGTACGGGTTGAGTCACCGCCTCTTGAAGGGGACTCCAGTACTATTCTTCTGGAAGGAATGAATATTATCAACATTGAGGCCCAAATCAGTTTTAATGCTTTAGTTGGGTTACCTGCCCTTGAAGCTCTTAGGATCGTGGGCCACGTTACAAAACAGCCCATCACTATTTTAGTAGATGGAGGAAGTACTCATAATTTTATACAAGACAGAGTGGCTAAATTCTTAAATCTGACAGCCCAGCCCACTAACACATTGAGGGTCATGGTGGGTAATGGCACCGAGCTGGAATGTCAAAGTATTTGTCCAGCCGTTAATTTGATGATTCAGGGCCATAAGTTTGTAATAGACCTCCATGTTCTTCCTATCAGCGGTGCTGATGTTGTCTTGGGCATTCAGTGGCTCAAGGATTTAGGCCCAATCGTAACAGATTATTCTCAACTCACTATGAAATTTATCAAGGATGGAAAATTTGTGGAATTCAAAGCTGATGCACCCCCTAAGCCCAGCGATATTTCAGCCCATCAAGTCAAACGCCTCCTACAAACTCATGGGGCCGCTGGATTCTTCCACATAAGAGTACTGCCTACTCCACCGTCACCGACTCCATCAAACATACACGTTGTTCCTGCTAATCCTCTTCCTTAAATTTCTTCCCTCTTACATAAATACTACAAGCTTTTCCAAAAATCCCCTTCCATTCCTCCATCACGCTATACTGATCATAAAATTCCCCTCCTCCCTAATTCGGCCCCTGTGACGGTGCGACCCTATAGGTACCCTCATTTTCAAAAGGCTGAAATTGAGAAACAGGTAAAAGAGATGTTGATTGATGGTCTGATTCAGCCAAGCCAAAGTCTTTTTTCCTTCCCGGTACTACTTGTGAAAAAAGAAAGATGGTAGTTGGCGGTTTTGTGTCGATTACCGTGCTCTTAATGCCATTACCATCAAAGATAAATTTCCGATTCCAACTATTGATGAGCTCTTAGATGAGTTGGGGGGAGCTTCTTGGTTCTCGAAATTGGATTTACACCAAGGCTATCATCAGATCCGCATGAATGTTGCTGATATTCCAAAAACCGCGTTTCGTACTCATCATGGTCACTATGAGTACACTGTAATGCCCTTTGGGCTTTGCAATGATCCCTCGACTTTTCAAGCAACAATGAATGGATTATTGAAACCATTCATGCGTAAATTTGTGATCATCTTTTTTGACGATATCTTGGTTTATAGTTGTTCATTGGAAGAGCATCTCCATCACTTAGAGCAAACCTTTCAGCAACTGATGCAGGGAGAGTTCTTTTTGAGGGACTCTAAATGCTTGTTTGCTCAACAAAAATTGGAGTATCTCGGACATGTGGTCTCTTTAGAGGGTGTTGCACCTGAGCATTCAAAAATTCAGGCAATGGTGGACTGCCCACCACCTACCACTATTAAAGCTCTTCGTGGATTCTTGGGACTAACTGGATTCTATAGGCGATTCATCAAAGGATATGCCACCATCGCCTCTTCCCTTACAACCCTACTTAAGAAAGATGCATTTATGTGGTCCTTGGAGGCTCAAACGGCATTTGACGGTTTGAAGAAAGCTATGACAGAGGCACCAGTATTAGCTCTTCCAAATTTTGCCTTGCCCTTTGTTTTAGAGACTGATGCTTCAGGTGTGGCCATGGGGGCAGCCCTTATGCAGGAGGGACATCCGATAGCATTCCACAGTAAGTCATTCTGTCCAAGACTCATGCGCTCTTCTACATATGTGCGTGAACTTCATGCCATCACCTCTACTGTCAAGAAGTGGCGTCAATATCTTCTTGGACACTCTTTCACTATCCTCATTGATCATCGCAGCCTCAAGGAGTTAATGTCACAGATTATTCAGACCCTAGAGCAACAGGTTTATTTGTCAAAGTTTCTAGGATTCGATTATTCCATCCAGTATAAAGCAGGGAAAACAAATGTTGTGGTTGATGCTCTCTCACGACCCCAAGACTTTGGTGATAGCCAACTCTTAATTCTGTCCATGCCTCGTTTTTTGTTTCTAGAAGAACTCCGTAAGGCTCTACACACAAGCTCTGAATTTAGTCAACTGTTAATGGTTGTACAGAATGACCCTGATGCATATGAGAATTATAGCATCCACCAAGACCTTTTGTTGTATAAAGGAAAGCTCTGGCTTAATCGAGATAACTCTTTCATTCAATTGTTACTGGCAGAATTTCACACAACGCCATTGAGCGGTCATACAAGAATTGCCAAGACTGTATCTCGGCTCCAGCAAAACTTTTACTGGCAGGGTATGCGTGAGGACGTCCAAAAATTTATTGCTCAATGTGCAACCTGTTTGCAAACAAAGTATGAAACAAAAAACCCGCAGGCCTGTTGCAACCTTTATCTATTCCCTTGGAGCCGTGGGTTGACCTATCCTTGGACTTCATTACGGGTTTACCTCTCTTTCAAGGCAATACAGTCATTTTAGTGGTGGTTGATCGCTTCTCCAAGGGTGCTCACTTTGGACTGTTACCCACTCAGTTCACGTCATTCAAGGTTGCACAACTCTTCTTGGAGATGGTTTGTAAACACCATGGTTTTTCCCGCAGGTTGGTTTCAGATCGCGATCCAGTTTTTATTAGCAAATTCTGGAGAGAACTATTCCGGTTGTGTGGCACTAAACTTCGGATCAGTACTTCCTTTCACCCGGAAACCGACTGATAGACGGAAGTTCTCAATAGAACTTTAGAGCAGTACCTACGCTCCATGGTGCACAATAAACCAGCAGATTGGGGAAAGTACTTGGGGGTCGCAGAGTGGTGTTATAATACCACTGTTCATTCCGCCACTGGGATGTCTCCCTTTCAGATCACATATGGAAAGGAGCCTCCCTCCATTCCAAATTACTTGGCAGGTACTTCATCTGTTGAAGTAGTTGATTCTTTATTGACAACCCGCCAAGAAATGTTAGTTGCTCTTCAAAATAAGCTTCAGAAGGTGCAAGTCCAGATGAAGACAGTTGCAGATAGCAAGCGTCATTTGGTGGAATACCAAGTTGATGATTGGGTGTATGTTCGCCTAAGACCTATCGGCAAAATTCTGTGAGGGGTGTTGCTTATCAAAAATTGGGTAAGCGCTTCTACGGCCCTTTTCACATTCTAGAGCGAATTGGACCTGTCGCATACCGACTAGAGCTGCCTTCAACTTCCAAAATTCATCTGGTTTTTCATTGCTCGGTGCTCAAGGCTCATCATGGTCCCCTCCCTGCTCAACAGGGTGATTTGCCTGTAGCCACACAGGGTAATACTCCTATGATCACCCCTATGGCTATATTGGATTCCAAATGGGATAATTCCACATCCCCTCCTACTGAATTAGTTTTAGTGCAATGGTTGGGGTTGACTCCAGAGGACACCACTTGGGAAGATTGGAATGAGCTACGCACAACCTATCACCTTGAGGACAAGGTGGTTTTCCTAGGGAGCAATAATGATAGCATTTTAGGCCCAAATGAAGAANAACCCAACATTCCCAATCGGACCAGTGGGGTGGCTGGTCCAGTGAGATCAACAAGGATACACAAAATGCCAAAATACTTAGCTGATTTTAAGATGTGATCTTCAGGGTGAAATTGTGGGAATATTTGTGTATGACGTGTTAGTGCTTTATTGGNTTTAGTATGAGTTTGTTAGTAACTTTTCTGTTATATAGTTGCTAGCAAGGAATGAATAAAGCAGAAAAAGAATATTTCTATCATCTCTTTAGCTGATTTTAAGATGTGATCTTCAGGGTGAAATTGTGGGAATATTTGTGTATGACGTGTTAGTGCTTTATTGGATTTAGTATGAGTTTGTTAGTAACTTTTCTGTTATATAGTTGCTAGCAAGGAATGAATAAAGCAGAAAAAGAATATTTCTATCATCTCTTTATCCCCTTTNCTGNAGGAGGCCCCTTGACCTCTAATCAAGGCAATTTATCTATCAAATTCATTCTTCCCGACTTAATGCGCAAAATAGGTTTCAAAAATTCTTGACGTTCATGCTTCGACCTGAAGTAAAAATTGCAACAGTTAAAATGCCATTCTTAACTTGAACATCGATAGTTTTGGTATCATAGATTTTGAATATAAAAAAATATTGGTATCGTTGATGATGCTACAATGAGCAATATCCCAACCCCAATATTGGTATCAACCTAGGACAATGAACTGCAACTAGAAATAGTAGCAGAAAATAACGTAATCTTGAAAAATATGATTCAGCAAAGCTAAATGGTAAAAAAAAATCAATGAGAAAGAGAGAGCACAGACGTTCATATCAATATCATCTAAAGTAGCTTAAAATATTTACCCACCTTGTGGTGACCATAAATATCATAAATTTATAAAAGTAGCAAAATGATGCTAAGAATGATAGATATATAGTTTAAAGTGTAGATGAAAAACTATCTAACCGGATGAAATTTTTGCGCTGCTCATGACTGGCATCGGGTCCAGGTTTCACACACACCTCATAAAAGTGTTATCGAAAGTCAATTTCTTTATTAGTATGATATTTTAAAATTCAAAAACATTAATCACATTATCAATTCTTTACCACAAACAGTTTCAATTCAAACGATAGCATATTATCTCTTCAATTTTAACTTTTTCAATTGAAAAAGAATTTTGGAGTTAAAAAAAATGTTGATTTGTTGAATGCCACGTATTGAATTGAAATGCAAAATTGATTTAGACGCACTACCTTCATAGAAGTAAAATTGATTTGGTGTATGTTGTTTGTTACTTATAGAAGGGAAGAAGATAAACATAGTTAATATTTTTAAGGATGTGACCGATGTTGTTGTTACTGTTGCTGCTTCTGCTGGCATCGACGCCTTTGTTTCAATTTATAGATCTCTTAATCAAATTTTAGGTTTTGTTCATAATAATTCAGAAGTTAAAAAAAAAATACACATAAAACATACCTTCAAATTGGTTACATGCTTGACCAGTATTCCAGGTATGTTCAAGACTTCATGAATTTTTGATGGTGTAACATCTAAAAAACATAATAAGACAATCAACATCACAAAAGTAAGACAATCAACGTAAAAAAAAAGGTAAATATAAATAAAAAATAAAAAATAATATATACTTTTTAAACGAATAAGATGAATAGCTTGCTCAAATTGAAGGTCCATCTCCTTTGTCCATGTTTTCCTTGTCCATTTCTTTCTTGACTCATCCTCCTTTTTTGCCAAGTGGGCTTCCTTCATAATTTTCCTAACCTCCATAGAGTCTATATTAGTCTCATTCACAGGTTTGCGCCAATAGTCACATGCTCCCAAATAACATTCATCAAATACAGATGCGCGACTATAATACTGAGACATTAGTGCACAGTTAAAAAATTTAAAAATTGAAATGATTATTGTAAAAATAATTAAATTTAAATTATTATTGTAAAAAAATTAAATTCAATTGATAAAGGGAAAAACGACTTACAAATAACAGGAATATTAATATTTTCTTTTATTAAGGGTCTTTATGAACTCAAAGCCATTTAAATCTATAGGGATGGTAACAAATGTGTTTTATTGCTATTGAAAGAGTAACCAGCGTACAATACATAGAATGTACATAACCAGCGTACCAAACTGGGCAAATGACCCAAAATTAAAGCAATCAAATGTTCCCCCATTACCATGTATTGATATGCATGATTTGTTCAATGCCACGTATTGAATTGAAATGCAAAATTGATTTAGACACACTACCTTCATACAAGTAAAATTGATTTGGTGTATGTTGTTTGTTACTTATAGAAGGGAAGAAGATAAACGTAGCTAATATTTATAAGGATGTGACCGATGTTGTTGTTACTGCTGCTTCTGCTGGCGCCGACGCCTTTGTTTCAATTTATAGATTTGTTAATCAAATTTTAGGTTTTGTTAATAATAATTCAGAAGTTAAAAAAAAATAAACATAAAACATACCTTCAAATGATTGGTTACATGCTTGACCAGTATTCCAGGTATGTTCAAGACTTCATGAATTTTTTTTGGTGTAGCATCTAAAAAACATAATAAGACAATCAACATCACAA
>NC_028356.1:7108678-7110119 GCF_000741045.1 Vigna radiata var. radiata | reverse complement strand
TCGCGTAGGCCTTGTGCTGAAAATCTTTTCCTTCTCTTTTACAAAAATCAAATAAAAATATTTTGAAAGGTTTAAGCACACGTGCGACTGCTCGCGTAGGCCTTGTGCTGAAAATCTTTTCCTTCTCTTTTACAAAAATCAAATAAAAATATTTTAAAAAGGTTTAAGCACACGTGCGACCGCTCGCGTAGGCCTTGTGCTAAAAAACATTTTCTCTTTCTTTTATAAAAAACACCAAAAAATATAAAGTCTTCAAAAACTAAAAACATCCTCATTTATAAACAAACAATTCTCCAAACAAATTTTCCAAACGGTTTGCTAGAACTACGTAACCCTGATTTCTCATTTTGAATGAGAATACGTAGGAGTAAGGTCAATCCTTGTCGGACCCAAAAATAAAACTAAAAAATATATTTTTGTTTCTTTATATCATTGTTCTTGGGATAGTTAAACATTTTGCAAACCACATCTTTATTCGCGTATTTAATTAAAGGTACTGCCTTCGGGCAGGCGTTATAGGGTGCTAACACCTTCCCTACACGTAACCGATTCTCGAACCCAATCTTTGGTTTTCGCAGACCATGCCTTATTTTTTATGGTTTTTCCGTAGTTTTCCAGAATAAACTATGGTGGCGACTCCAAAACTTTTTCAAACTCGTTTTCTATTTGGATCGTCGTCCCGTCGTGATACCGGTTGTGACAGTTGCTGAACTGAAAAACAATTTGCTGAGCATAGGACAACTTTAGGAAAAGGGGCTGAGCATCAAAATTGTAAGCAATACTTTCACAATTACACATCCTAATAAAGGAATACTATGGGAAATTCCAATGAATTCTAGTAGGATGTTTGTATTAACAGCAACCATGGGAGCATATACATGTTTTCAGATGAATGCAGAAAACAATTCTCAACTCTGGCACAACAAGCTCGGGCACTTAAGCTATGATGGTTTGAGCAATCTTGCTTCTAAGCAAATGGTAACAGGTTTGTCTCCTATCACAACCCCTCAAGAAATTTGCACACAATGTCTGGAAGGAAAACAACACAGACTCACTATGTCCAAGAAAGGAGAATGGTGAGCATCTAGGAAACTGCAGCTTGTTCATGCAGATTTGGGTGGGCCAATCGAACCAACTTCTAACAGCAATAAGAGATATTTTTTAAGCTTTATTGATGACCTAACAAGGAAAACTTGGCTATATTTTCTGAGTGAGAAATTTGAAACTTTTCCTTGTTAAGAATCTTCAAATTCAAATTCACATCTCATGAGAAATTCAAATTCTCATCCCATGAGAAATTCAAATTCTCATCTCATGAGAAATTCAAATTCTCATGAGATATTCAAAATCTCATCAGTAATTAAAATTCTCATGAGAAATTCAAAATCTCATCTCATGAGAAATTCAAATTCAAATTCTCATCTCATGAGAAATTCAAATT
>NC_028356.1:7104700-7108211 GCF_000741045.1 Vigna radiata var. radiata | reverse complement strand
AAATTCTCATCTCATGAGAAATTCAAATTCTCATCTCATGAGAAATTCAAATTCAAATTCAAATTCACCAAAAAAAAAAACGAAAAAAATTAAAGATTAATTACCCTAAACAGAAATTAATTGCCTACCAAAACAACAAAGAAAGAACGAAGATTAATTGTCAAAAAAATAACAAGAAAGAATCAAGAAGGAACGAAAAATAATTGAACGAAAATTAATTGTTGGAACGAAGACTAATTTCCAACCTTAAAGTTGTGTCACAAAGAAAGAAAGAACAATAAATAACAAAATTAATTGTCCCATAAAGGAACAAAGATCAATTGCCAATTACCAACCGTAAAATCCTGTGATTCAATTTGAACAAAGAGTAACATACTTAAAACTTTCCCATCATCTCCCAAGATATATATAGAGTATATGGTAAAAAAATCTTCAAATTTGTGTAATTTAGATTAGTAACATGTTCAAATTAAATTGAATTAAAACTAATAAACTTTATTTATAAGTCAGAATAAATCTTATTACCTTATATCAAACCATTTAAGTTAAGAAGCAAAATTTTTTACTTTAAAGTTAGTCGGATTAAATTTATTTATTTTTAGCACAATCTCTAAAAATCAAATTAACTCATTTAACATATCTATATGATTAATTTATTGATATTAGTATGCATTCAATGAAGTATTTACATTATATATGAATTTGTTACAAGTATGTTTTTTAGTTGGAGCTAGTGCAGAGATGACAGAGCAAATGTTTGAGTGAGAGAGATGAAGGAGAAAGGGTTGAGAGGAATGAAGGAAGTGAGTAAGGGTTTGGGGTTTCTTTTTTTAGTTTTGAGAATGAAAATTATTTAAATAAGGCAAGTGTTTCTGATTTTTTTCAATTGGAACTAGAGTAGGGATGACAGAGAAAAGGTTAGAGTGAAAGAGATGAAAGAGAAATGGTTGAGAGGAATGAGAGAGGTGGGTAAGGGTTTGGGGGTTCTTTTTTTATTTTTTTAATTTTGAGAATGAAAATTATTAAAATACCCTTAACCTTAAAACTTAGAATTCATGATATATAAAGGTATTTTTGTCTACTGAAACCCGGTACACATTGCTAAAATGTATCAACTGAAAAACAGGTGTACGTAAGTTAGCAAACCCATATATATATATATATATATATAAGGTTAGTGTCTCGATCCCACAAAATATCTACCGAAACAAGGATGAAACGGGAAATAAATTTATGGAATGACCAATTTTATAAAACAAAAATATATATGAACAAATTTTATAAATTTTGTAAAGGCATAGCTTTCACATAAGTATATTAAATATACATTTTAATTTATTATAAAAATATAAATTATTTTTTATATTATATATTATTATACATGCAAAGAAAAATTTCAGCGGGAAAGCTCAGTACCTGTATATGTTTATAATTAATTAAAAAAATACTAATAAATACTCTAAAGATTTCTTTTAAGAAAGAGCAAAATATTATAATGACGAGTTTATAAAAAAAATATAATGTTTCATTAAAATCAATAATTATTGAATATTATGTTTAATATAATTATGTTAATTTAATAATTCCTTTAAAAGTATTTAAAGTAATTATTTTTAATATTAACATAATTTACTATAATTTTTATTTTATTAAACAATAATATTTTTTACTATTGGAAGTTTAGAATAATAAATTAAATATAATATTCTTCTATTTTAAAAATTACCAATCTCTATTAGTGTCAATTCCTTATGGATAGAAATAGGGGCGTTAAATTAGATTGATGAATCTGTTCTAAAAGGCTATAGAATATACCTTGAATAAAAAAATTATGATTTTTTATTTAAATTTCTATAAATAGGATATTTTTTAATCATGATAAATATTTCACTAATGGTATCATCAAACACTTTGGATATTGCCATTTTCAACCTTTACAAGCAAAATTCAAGACGCCATGTATTATTACAGTGACTAAAATTTAACTAAGCAATCTGAAAAAGTACAAATAGAAAAGAATAAAATTGGAGAATTATTGAAACCATTATTTTTAACCTCAACCCAGTTATTAACATTTCTATTATCTTAGTCAGAGAGATTATGTATTATTATTGAAAATTTACAATATTAATCTAAGTTTAACTTTTCTTCTACTTTAAAAATTATCACTTATTAATGTTAATTTTTAATTGTTAAAAATAGAAATACTAACCTAGACAAACAACCAGTCCTAGAAACGGTCATTCATAATAAATGTATTAACTATTAAAAATTATATCTTTCATGTTTTTTTAATAATCGACAATGTTTTCAACAACACATTACACTCATAATAATCTCACACGGAAAAAAAACCTTTACAATATGTTATTAATTAATAGGTTAAACTCCTTTGAAGGTTTTTATTTATGTAAGTTTTTCTCAGTTTCATTTCCGTCTTTTTTCTTTACCAATTTGATCCTTTATAGTGAATAATTGACTCAATTAAGTCATCGCGGTTAAATAAACTTAACGATGTTAAAATTTTGATTACCTGTGAGAGTGAAGTGGATGTTATTTCAGTGTGACTTGCTGATACGGTTATACGTGGTTTTTGTTAGTCAAACCTTCTACGTGGCATCTTCTTAAATAAACATTTTAACAATTGGGATTTCTGAAACATTTTTAAAAGCTGCAGATTTTATAAATTTAGGAAAATTAAGAGATTTAGGGTTCGTCGTTGTTGTTGAAGATTGCAATGCAATTTTCTGAATGGATTTGATGATGGATTTAGGGTGTGAGGAATTAGGAATTTAGTTTCGTTCTTCATGGATTAAAATTGGCAAACAGTGGGTTCTTCATAGTGTTTGAAGAGGCAAGATGGAAGTGTCAAATCCATCACCATTCCTTCGAAAAATTGGCAAATGGAGGAAGAACCCTCCTATCAAAAAATAAAGCTCGGTGGTTCCTCGGCAAATCCATCACCATTCCTTCAATTTCTGCTGCTGCACTATAAAACGTGTTGTCGTCGCACTGCCATTCCACCTCAAGAAACACACTGAGAGAAGTTGGCCTGACGTCACCACACTGAGGTGCCTTAATTTTTTTATTTATGTAAGTATTTTTTTTCTCTAACCATTTTATTTAATAATGAGTGTTTTTTTAGTTAGGGATAGTGCAGAGATGACAGAGAAAATGTTTGAGTGAGAGAGATGAAGGAGAAAGGGTTGAGAGGAATATAGGAGGTGAGTAAGAGTTTGGTTTTTTTTTTTTTTAAGTTTTGAGAATGAAAATTATTAAAATAAAAGTGTTTCTGATTTTTTTTCAATTGGAACTAGAGGAGGGATGACAAAGAAAAGGTTGGAGTAAAAGAGATGAAAGAAAGAGGATTGAGAGAAATGAGAAAGGTCAATAAGGGTTTGGGGGGTTTCTTTTTTTATTTTTTTTAATTTTGAGAATTAAAATTATTAAAATATTCTTAACCTTAAAACTTAAAATTCATGATATAAGGGTATTTTTGTCTACTGAAACC
>NC_028356.1:7094311-7104512 GCF_000741045.1 Vigna radiata var. radiata | reverse complement strand
ATATATATATATATATATATATATATATATATATATATATATATATATATATATATATATATATATATATATATATTCAGTTGTCTTGAATAATAAATATCTTTTACAAATTACGCTGAACATGTTACCATACCCAATATTATCTTGTATATATTATTGTTTCTTAGTTTTTTATATATATGTTCTTGAATGAAGTTAGGACTAATAGTATTTCTACATAGTTGATTTGTAAATTACCTTTCTACGTGTGTTGAAGTAGTTTTCAAATATCTCTTTTATAATAATAATAATAATAATAATAATAATACTAAGTTTACTGAGTATAATATCTTCAAATTAATTTAATGTTTATATTTTTTTTCTTTAACTTTTTTGCAGTAAAAGTCATACTGTTATTTCTATTACAATAAATTAAATAAAAACTGCGATAAAAAATATTAAAGTTAATAAAATAAAAAGAAAACAGCATATCAATATTTAAAAAATTATATATGTTTAAAAGAAAAATAAATTAAAATTTATATAAAGTCAGGCTAATAAATAGTTGGTCCATCCACTCAAAGTTCAACCCAAAAGAAATTCATTAAACCCAATTCATATAAACGGACCACTTTAATTAATATATTTGTTTTTGGTCCAAAAGGAAAACAACAAAGTTTTGACAATAGAATATTTGAAAAGATGCTATGTACGGAAACACCAATCTCAAGAAAATAACCTTTCTGCTTGTATGTAATGACAATTTATTCAAGTTCATCTTACTTTTTGCATTGGAATGTGAAATTCTTCTTCAGAACACTCAGAACACTGCTGGAACGGCTTCCTAAGCACACCAAGATCCAAGATCTGCATAACCAAGCTCCAAAAATTATCAGAAAGTTGTTCCCTTGGGACCAAACCAATCAGAACAGCAGCTTCACATAACAGAATACATGCACACTTATACTTTCTTAACACTCTTTGTGTGTACACGTCTATATATTCTATCTGTCACTTCATAATCAACTATTAACGATATCATGGATAGTCTTACATGTTATCATATTTTGATTTGAAAAAAAAAAACATAAACACAAGCGAATTTCAATCTTGAAGCTTTCAAAATACATGTTCTGTTACTGTTTGGTTTCTGGAACTTTGGCTTTTAAAAACATTAACTTTATTTATTTTAATAATATTTTGGTGCGTTGTAATCCCGAATCATGTAAGTACCTTAGTTAAAAATGACCATTGTAAGCATATCTTCACTTTAACCTTTTCTTTATCTCATCTTCTTTTAAGTTGGTCCCTTAGATTTTTTTTTCTTTCAATTATAAAACAATGTTTTTCAGAGTATTGAAGTGTGTGATTTTGAGAAAACACTTTCAACCCCATAAGATATGTACAATTATTAAAGTGTTGGGATATTGATCAACAGACATTTTAGACAGACACAGAGATAGAGATGCGCATGCACTTTGTTCGGTTAAACAGAAACTCGAGATGCTTCACAAAAAGAAATTCGAACCAAACAACATAACACAAATATACTTGAAAGCCATACCATTATTATTCTAAAACTTAAAACGTTCGTTTGAGGGAAGGAAGCAACGATGCCTAACATAAGGCAATCTGGTCACAAAACAAGAACGCACACAGAATAGAAATGAACAAATTGATAATCCTAAGGTAGAAGCCATTTGTGGTTGTGTTTTTAGGTTGTTTATGGTTTCCAAAGAATGGTTGTCTCAGCAATCATGGAAGTGACGACGTAAGGGTCCATGTTAGATGCAGGCCTTCTATCCTCAAAGTATCCCTTCCCTTTCTTCTCTGTGTCCCTTCCTACCCTAATTGAAGCACCACGGTTCGCAACACCCTGCATTCCCACATCAATACATTAACATAACATTCAATCTTTTCATTTTCTGCCTTATTTCCTTAACAATTCAATAAACTACTGCTACAAAAATAAAACTTTACTATTAATTCAATAACTTCATATTTAAAAAACTAGTACTACAAGTAAAACATCATACATTTGATTACTTCTACAAGTTTAAACAAATATGTTTCCTTAATATTGCTTTACGGCTTACCCATATGAAGGTGTTCATGTCTGCTGTCTCGTGTTTTCCTGTCAAACGACGTTCATTGCCTTCTCCATAAGCAGCAATGTGCTCCTTGTGCCTCTTTTCCAACTTGCTGATTGCTTTTTTGATGACTTCGTAGCCACCATCGTTTCTCATGGACTTTGTACTGCAAAATTATATATACATATCATCCACTTGTCATGCATAAAAGTAAAGTGACATTATGGTATGTTAATCACTAACTACCCTTTCTGTAAGTAACCATGATTACCTGTAATTCGTGTGAGCACCAGCACCATTCCAATCACCCTGTTGTAAGAGCATAACCAAAATCAATAACCATAGACTAAAAAGGAGTATATACATGTTCAATGTTAATTTACATAAATCTAATTTTAACTGTATGTTTTGATTATTCACCTGAATTGGTTTAGGGTCAAAGGAAAGCACTACTCCAGCAATCTCAGTTATCCTCTGGCAATACAGAGAGAAATCATTTACTGAAATAATTTTAAGAAACTAGTGGGTGACCAATTTGTAGCTACTAAAGTGTTAAGTACCTCCAAAATGTAACGGGCAACCCATAACTCGTCAGCTGCAGAGATTCCCACCGATGGACCAACTTGGAATTCCCACTACCCATCATGAAGAATAATTTATTTAAGAGAGTTGAAATTGTAAAACAACAATAAATTAGGTAAAAAAAACAAAAGGATATGAAATATAAGGGTAAAAAATTTGATAAATATATTTGAACTTACCTGACCAGGCATCACTTCTCCATTGATTCCACTTATGTTAATGCCAGCATAAAGACATGCTTTGTAATGGGAGTCAACAATATCACGCCCGAAAGCCTTGTTAGCACCAATACCACAATAGTACGGACCCTGTTGAGCGAGAAAAAAATACAGAGAATGCATGAAGCCATAAGTCATTATCAAACCATTAAAAAGTGAATTATAGCATAAAAAGTCACAATTAAGGTTGACATGTCAGCGACAAAAAAGAAGAACAAGTTTAAGTTAGTTTCAAAAGTTAATAACCTTTCATCAAAAGTCATCAATAAAAGGTGTACATTATATTAATTAAAAGCTTAATTATTTGTTAGTTTGATAATAATGAATGTCACACCAGCCATGGAAATTTACACCTTCAAGAAATCTTCAATTTGAAAGATTGAAGAAACGAATTTTCACCTGGGCCCCAGGAAAACCACCAAGAGGCCATCCAACAGGCCACTGAACATCTTTCTGCAACAAGGTATATTCCTGCTCGATGCCATACCTGTTTGGAGATCATAATGTGACGTTTTATTCGAGAAAAAAAAAGAATAAAATCATAGTAAAAGTCATCAGAAACTGCAAAGAATTCACAAAAGATATGTTATACCAGGTTTCTTCAGCAACAACATCAGGATGGCTAAATATCTTTGCCGCATTATGTCTCTTGTTGGTAGGGATGGGTTCCCCAGCAGGAGTGTAAGCGTCACACATAACCTGAAATCGTTTACAATTGTAAGATATTATGAAATGTTTACACCATGGAAACAAGTTTAAGTGTTGAAAGACGTGTTCATGACAGATTAAACAGTAGAGAAGATGAAACATACCAGGATATTGTTACCCCTCCTGAATGGATCCCTGAAAATTGTTTGTGGGCTGTTGTATTGATTAAGATACTCAACATTAATGACAACATTTTGGAAAATAATCAATCTTGAATACTTAAGAGTAATAAAACAGAGACATACTATAAGATAACTTCACTATCTTTCCCAGGAGCTTGACCTGTGCTGGAACCATCGTAGTTCCACTTTGGAAGATTCGAAGGGTCTTCAACCGGTCCAGACAGAGTCTAAATCCAAATCCATCGTTACCAACCAGCAAAATAAATAAAACTGACATAGTTTTATTAAAAATCTGTACCTAGTTTTCATGTTTCTCTGGAATTTGTACTTAGTTTTCTTAAAAATCTCTAAACCACCGATAAGTTCTACAGTTTAAAATAAATTAAAAAATAAAAAAAACTAACAAAGAGTATGGTCACACTGTAAAAACAATTACTGTTAAAATTGGAAAAACATAAAGCAAAATTTTAGGAAAATCAAACCAGTTGCATGCTTTACATGAAAATCATTTATTAAAAACATAACCCACCAGTGTTCTAAAGATATTGCTTAAACAGTTGAAAAGAGAGATGGTGATTGAGTAATTAAAAAGAGAGTCTTTTTTTTTTCTCTCTTTTGGTGACAAAGGGTGAAGTAAGTTACCCTTGCTTTGCTCCTCATGTCTATGCCAGATCCACCAACCCTGAACGTGGAGAAAAAAGAAGAAGCAATAGTGAGTGAAGATATGATGGTACATCGCAATGGTGATTTTGACGTGCAGGGGAAACAGAGGAAACAGAGGACATGTGAGTGTAGGAAAAAGCAAGCACTAACCATATGTACTCGGCGATCACCTTCTCGGTGGAGTCGGAGAGATTAAGGTTAACAAGATCGGAGAGTGACGCCATCTTCAAGAAACCAAAACTTTCAGCAGAGACTCTATGCAGATAAATTTTTTCTTTCTCTTCCTTTCGGTGCGTGGATACAATGTTGTTGCAGTGGGTTTTATAGTGTTTGTGCTTGTGCTTGTGCTAGCTCCCAGTTTCCAAACCAAGATAAAACTGTAACAGAATGCGTATTTTCACCTGTAAGAATAATATTAATATTCTTATATTTTCAAATAGCTTAAAGAAAATTGTAGTTCAATAGTGACTATTTATTTATTGCATGTTATTTAAGCTAGCTCAAAATGTTATTTAAACCCCCAAAGGTCATTTCATAGATTTTTTTTTTTATGAAAATGGTTGTTAAAATTTGCCTTTTCATCTTCAGTAATTATCAAATATTTCTATTTTTCTCTCCCCATTAAACATTATAATTAATATTAGAGGGTTCAATGTATTGGGCGAAATATTTTAAATACTTCTCTAATTACATTATAGTTCATATATATGATTAAACTTCAAATTATATTTTAGTGAATTACCAATTTAATCTGAAAGGGAAAGATTGAAATTCAGACACTTTAGTCTTTTGAAGAAATAAATGTTTATGAAACTTTACTTCTTGGTTCGTTTTGAATCCTTCCTAAACTAATACCATAATAATGAATTTTCTATTTTTATATTTGCCTGGTGAGAATTAATAATCGTACACACAAACAACCTCACAAAAATAAAAAGTAGCATATATGTGCAACATTTTGTATTTTTACATTAAATTTTGAATTTAAACATATAATAACTTAATCTTGCCTTGAATAGCTACTTTCACAGTGTATAAAACATTTAAATATATTAATTTTGAATTATTTAATTTTTAAATATTTTATATGAATAGGATTACTAAAATTTATTAAATTTTAATTTTTCTAAGTTAAATAAATCATTTTAATTATCCACCAAATACAAACAATTATTCAAATATCATATTAAAACATCATCAATGTTATTGATATTTTATATTAATATTAATTTACTTTTCCGTCAAATTTTCTCCATATCCTTTTATTGATATTAACATTTTTTTCTTGATATCGTAGGTTAATATAGAGATGTCAAAATGGGTCACTCAGCCAGATCCGGCCCGGTCTATCACGAGTTGGTCACTTGATGAGTTAATCCAATCCGGTTCATTTATTAGCGAGTCAGAAAAATTCGAACATGACTCGACCCACCACGGGTTAGTGGATAAACAAGTTGATTCATGGGCTCACTTAATTATAATTTTTTTAAAATAAAAAAATAAAAACTTTCTATAATTCAAATCTAAACAAATTTCACTCCTAATATGGGTGTTTAATTAATTTTGAAAATAGGGAACTTAAATAATTTTTTCAAGCAAAAAAAATATAATAAATATTTTTATATAGAATTAAAATTAAATTTTAATAAAAAAAATAGGTAGGTTGGTGGGCCAACCTGACCCAGATCAACCTGCATGAGTCGGATTTAAATGAGCCGCGTTAAAATCTGAACCGCATAAAAAAATACAATTTTTTCAAACCTAACCTGGTCCGAACCCGTGGTGAGACGGGTTAACCAGCAGGTTGCAACCCATTTTGACAATTCTAGGTTAATATATATTGTTTTGATTTGACATCTACCACAATAATTTAGATGAACTTTAGATTACTTTGGTGACACTTTTTGTTGAAGTTTTATTTAATAGACTTTTTATTAATGCTAAAGAAGAGCGGTTTAGAGGACTACATGGATTTTTTGGAGGTTGTGATAGTAAGGTGATGGTGATCATGCGTTATTTGTAAGGATTATACGATAGAGAGAAAGAAGTGGATGACCTAACTCGTGGAGGTTGAAAAGGAGAGGGTTGGGCTCTTAGGGACTGCATTGGTTCAGCATCTCAGTGTGGGCTACTATATTTGTGCTTGTCATGCTTTTTCTCAGAGTGGTGGGCTGCGGGTTTCCCCCGTTTTGCGCCGAGTTGACCTACATTACTCTCTTTGAGTTTTCATGTGAACCTCACCGTGTTGGTGGGCTGGGCTCTACCCAGGAATTACATGGACCTTCTTCCTGAGAGTTAGGTCGAGGTTGGGGAGGTGATTTCTTATTCTCCAGGTTAGTCAGATTTTGTTGGAGTTCTTGTAGTTTCGTTTGATGTTAAGCGTGTAGGGCTACAAGCTTGGCATCGTAGTGCATATGTTGTTCTTCATTCTGTTGGATTAGCGTTTGCATTTGATATTGAAGGATCGTCACCGGGTTGGATTTCATTTCGTGAGAAAGTTGGGCTTGACTTGAGATAGTGATCATGGGAAGTTGAGGTCGAGGAAAAGTTTTACTAAGGTTCCAAGATGGGTGTCAAATGTTCTTATCGGGGTCCTAAGCATGGTCTTGTGGACATGTAACATGATTTGAGTGGCTTTGAAGTCTCTTACATGTACTTTAGAGGGTTTGGAACACACAAAAGACTCTTTTAATGTTTAAATCAGTAAGAAAGTTTTAGGATCTATGAAAATAGAATAATGAGTATGAGAATGAGTCTGTATCACTAAGAAAATATCAATTGTATTTATAGGATTAATACGTAGATCTATGTTATGATATCAAATAATATTATTGAAATAATACTTACCTCAAGTGGATAATAATAACAAAATGATATCTTATCATAAATAATAATCATAATATCAAACTAACGATATTAGTTACGATTGTGTAAATATGTAAATATTCTTCCAATAGATATTGTTCTAAAACAAAAAAAGGTTTAATAAATCTTGTTAAACCACACTCTTTAATATATTTATTGGGTTGAATAAATATACTTTTTATAATACAACTTTATATGAATTAAAAATTACGCCAGAATAATAGTATTTATATAAAACTTATCAAGTAGTATATAATTTTTTTAACAATATTTATAAACTTTTGTATGTGTAGAAAAAGTATTTGTAGAATAAAAGCCAAAATAAGAGAAATTAGAGGCAAATTATCATTAAAACTTCTTTAATCAAACGATATTTCATTACAAACCTAAATGGTGAGGTGTTCTAATATCAATTTTGAGGAAAACTCTATCAAATGAACTAAATTTGTAAGTATTGGATAGTTGACGACAAAAAAAAAAGAGTATATTAATCATTTATATTTATTTTTTTAATATTGGTTAGCATATATGCCATAGTCAAAATATTTATGTAAATCACACTATATATCGTATTTTTATGAAACAAAATATATGATTATTATTTATTAGAAATTAAAAAAAATACCCCAAAAAACACTAAACCCAAAACAAAAGGATACATACCTAAGTGACGAAGAAACACACTCCATTCTGAATCTCACACACGCAATTTCTGTATATGATATGATCCCTAGAAATATCATAGGTATATATAGTTTGATATTTTTGCACATAACTCATTTTAAAAGAAAATACAAAATTTTATTCTACGTGTTACCCGATTTTGCCCTCTGATTTTCATATATACTTGCTCTATTCAATAAGCAATATATAATCTTATACCTCTTCTACATATCTTATCATATTTTCTATCAGCAGCATCTTATCACAATAAAGAATGATATACATTTTTAGGGTTTAGGGGGATAATATACGTTTTTTTTAAATATATATTTTTTGCATGTTTTTTATTTAGTCAAAATAATGTTTTAGGCCCTATTATAGAATTTTTTATTTATTTTAATTTCTACATAGCTACTCATAAAAATTCATTAATTTTTGTCTTTATACAAAAACATAACTCTATGAATAATTCATTAAATTCAATCCTTACATAAATCTAATCTCACAATCTGTACACTTTATTTTTATTTTTATATAAAAAACAAAAAAACTGTGTTTTGATCCTCAAATAAAGAACAATTCCATAAATCCAAATTATGCTAACTTTAACAAATTGCATAAACTTTTTGCATTAGAAATAACGAGGTAACGTTTTCACTCGTAAAGACTAAAATTAAAAGTTATTACAGATGGAGAAAAAAATTATTAAGTTAATTTTTCATTATCTACTTAATTTTAAAAAAAAAAAGTTAAAGAGAAAAGACAACCTTGGGTAGTTTTATCTTACTCAAATATAAATAGGGTTAAAAATACAAGTGATTTTTTTTAGTCATTATTGCGTTTAACTTTTATATATAAGAGGAAACTTTATTCTCCTAAAGAATATCATGAGTCATTAATAATATCTCTTTTCGAATAATGTTAAAAGTATTTAAAATCACCAATACCTTTGTTTTCTGAAAGTTAAAATATTTTCAACCTATTTTTTTTTATTTTCCTAATTGAATACACATATTTATTTTAAATTTTATAAATGTATTTGATAATATTTTTATATTTACCTAATTTTAAAAATATTCACAGTATATGATACTTGCTAGCTAGTCTATGTCTTTGTTTAGTATCTGAAGGCAGATGCCATAGCGTAAAGGTTAAGTACATAAAAGGAAAAATTAGTACTTTTAACTTTATTTATTTTTTATTTTATTTGTAACTTTCTCTTCTGTTTTTTATTCTCTTTTTAGTTTAATTTGTGAAGCTACTGGTTTTAGTGATGAGCCCTATTTCACAAAAAATAAAAAAATAAACTAAAAATTGATAAAACGAAATGAAAGTAAACATAAATGTAAAAAAATAAAATTACTAGAAAATGTAAACATAAATGTTGAACAAAAAGTTTTAGGTTTATTTTCCTGACTGCAAAAGTTAAAAAATATAAAAATAAGGAAAAGTTGAAATTGTTTTGAAGTTTAGAAGTATATGAGAAGAAGACTTTTGCAGTTTGAAAAAGAAATAACATAAAGATAGAATGTGATTTATGGTGTGATATCTGAAAGGCACTAAGGTTGTCTACTTATGATAAACAACCAAACCAACTTTCTTGGTGGATGGAAAAGAAACCAAACTTGATTTGATGATTTTGATACATGGTGAGAAGCCATGGTAGCATGTTCAACATATCTATCTATGCCATCTATGCCCTACAATTTCTTGAAAGCAACGAACATCTTTGCACTTTTCAGCCTTTAAGATGCCATAATTAGAGGTTATCATAATTCCATCAACACATCACACATCTTTTCCTTTCTTCTCTTACAACTCCATAATGTGTCCATTATTACACATCTTTTTCCACTATAATCCATACACATACTTCACTCATTCTTCTTCTTCTGTAAAAATCACGAACCTATTCTCTGCACAAAATGTTCCACACCACCACCATTCAATTTTTTCTTCAAGTGCTTCTCACCACACACTTCAAATTCTCCTACATCCATATCACTTTTTCATTTCCATGTTTATGAATAAATCTGTACCTTCAATTAACTTTTTTCCTTTTCACACTTTCCTCACTAATAAAAAAATTACATTTTATTACGGACAAAAATAAATTATCATAATGGTAGTTCTGAAAACATAATTCTGAACGTGGCCTATTTAGAGTTGAAACGTGGCATGAATTAGAGTTGAAATTCATTGAAATTAACACTTATAGAAATTAACAGGTCATCCTCCCAGCTGTGCAAAAAAGTTAATCTCGTTAACTAAATTTAACGGCAGGGGCTTAATTGATTGAAATTAGCACTTA